>NC_066330.1:1005541-1250541 GCF_022539315.1 Serinus canaria
GGATCAAGCCCTCAGCCTCACTCTTCTCTCTATATTCAAAAAGCCTTCCTCTGTGCACATGCAGGGAGGTGAAGGGAAGTTTCCTGTGATCACTGAATGCCACCCAAGTTTCCAACCTCACCTACACCAGTTACCTGGATTTAAACATGAGCTGATTTCCATAAGTATACCCTGGATTTTCAAATAAGACTTGATGCTTTGGCTGGCATCAAGGCTGGCTCTAGAGACCTGGCAAGAGAGCATCACTGGCATTTCAAAGGAAAGGTCACAGCCAGCAAGGGGAAACCAACAGCTGGCATCTCACTGGCTTCACCAAAAATGCCACTGAAAAGGCCCCAGAGAGCACAGCCCAGGAAGTGTGGTTCCTTTGGACCTCCTGGCTCTCCAGATGATTTCTGTGCACACATGGGCACTGCCAGCTGCTTGCTCCCTGCCATGCAGCAGATTCGTTGCCATCAGTGCTGGCAGTTCCTCACTGTATCAGCACCAATTCCCACAAAGCCAGCCAGCTGTCTCCTTAGGGCAGCTGCAGCTCCTGGAATCACCTTCATTCATACATCTTGGCATAAATCAGAAATGACAGAGTTCCTGGAGTTAAGAGGTGTCTGTCCAGCACATGAAGACCTTGGCAAGCAGACATACGACCTTGGGATGGTTGGATGGCAAAATCCCAAAGCACTTTTAATGCTGGTAAATCTCTCTAACAAGCAGCTCAGCAAAGGGCAAGTTGTTTTGTGCCATTTGGGTGATGCTGTCACTCTGGGTTAGCTTGGTTTGGGATAGGTTGCAGTTCTGTTTGCACTCAGTCAATTTAAAAAATCAGCTCAGGTGCATTTTCAGGAACGTTTCCTTAGCAGTGAGTAAACCCTGAGCTGCCACCCTCAAGGCACATCTTTCACACAACCCTTCCCAGCATTGGGCGAGCAACATGTTAATCTTTATAAATCAAATATTTGCCAAATGGAGTAGAAGCCATGTGTCTGAGCAGGATGCACTGAGAAATGGAACAAAGCACAGAGCGTATCAGGGATCACTCAGTCATGTCCCTTGCAGAGTTACCCTTCAAAACAGCATTCCCCTCACCCAGCTGTACATATTATTCTCCTCCAGCCTTTTTTGTCCTGCTGTTTACTGCTCAGAACTGACACTCTCTAACCCAACTCCTCCTCCCTCAGTTTAGTGCCACCCAAACTCTCATCAGAATCAGTTTTGACCCAAGGCAGGGTTTCCCAAGGGCTGACTCAGGAGGCACCCCTAGAAGAGGTGCAGACTTGCCTCTCTCCCCAGCACTGGGGCTGTGAAAGTGTGTCACACCACTGCATATCACAAATATTTCACCCTTTCACACATGTGAATGATTCACAAGCTGCTGCTGCGGGTTCTGCAGGCCAGCTCTCCCAAAAGGAGAGTCCTCAGCCCTCAGGAAGCAATTAGCCCTGCATTGCAGTGCTCAGCTCCTGCTCCCAGGGAGCCCCCAGGGCAGGACACCCCAGCTCTGACACTGCAAGCCAGCTCTCACATGGCCCAAGCTGGCAGAAGCAGCAGTGCTGGGGAATCCCAGACAGCTCTCCCAGCCCCTCTGGACACGGGCACGGGGTCAGCACCCGGCCCCACACTCCCCCTGCCTGGAGAGCAGGTCTGTACCTGCTCAGCCACCTCTGACTGGCCAGGGAGCAGCCATCAAGGGCACAGCTGGGACTTGGGATGGCAGCTGCCATTTCCCATCCCCAGCTCAGCAGGGCAGGGACAGAGACGACACTGCTCAAGCTCTGTCTTCAGGTATCCAGACGAGTTCCTCACCCTGCATGCTGAAGGTCTGCACTGATGTGATTTTATGGCCAGACACACACATCTTTTGCACTGCCACTATTTGTCTATTTCTCTTCGTTTCCTCTCCCCTTCTCCTTTCAAATCTGTCACATCAGGGTTGCCCAAACTTCCTGATGCTACAGGCTTCCCATCCAGAGCCTGGTAGGTGATGGATAGGTCCCCAGGAAGCTGAGGGGAGAGGGCACAAGGCCACAGGCAGAGCAATATCTCCCCAAGGGGACAGAGTGACCCATGGAGGTCTCAAGAGCCTGCCTGTACCAACCACCTCCTCACACAGCACACATACAGCTCTCTGCAGTCCTAACTCACATCCTGGGGACCTGGAGCTGATACCAAGGAAAAGATTTTCCTAATTTTCCTCTGGCTTTCCTGATTCCTGTGTGTTGGAAGAGCACCTGCACCAGGGAAAAAAAAAGGTTTGAGACTTGCTGACCAGGTGAGTTCCTTTCTAACAGCTGCTCCCTTCCAGGCTCAGGACTGGTCACAAGCAGCCTCTGACACTACTTTTGTCACACCCTGCTTGTGTCAGAGCACTGCTGCTGCTTTGCTTTCAGGGCCTTTGAAGAGCCACTCATTTGGGAGACCTTTAAACATTCAGAGTGCAAGGTATGGAGTCCCCAGGTGTAGAACTTGCATTAGTCAGGTAAAACATCTTCTCTGTGGAGGTTGCTGCTTAGTCCTGGTCCTGGCTGAGCCATGTAGAGCTCCAGAACTCTGCAGCCTTGGAGAGCAGAGCCTCCCTTGGTTCCATTTCCTGGGATACACTGACAAGGACGAGACTCTCAGCTGAGAAGAAAGTTTCCTCTGCAACCCCAGACTCACATGTCTAATGCAAAGGATCCTGTTCCAGTGCTATTTTGCTTTCTAACTTGTTTGTAGAGTTAGATTTAACCAGGGTTTTATTTTCTTGTTTTTGCTTCTTAAATGCCCCCAAGTCTCAGCGAGGTTTGTTTTAGCAATCTCATGTGGACATGCCAGCCCTAATCTCACTCCTCCAGGCCCTTCCCATTGTGTGGGATGAAAGGCCAGCTCAGAGGCTCCCGTTAATTGCCAGCTTTCTGTTCCCAGTGACAGGTGTATTGTCTGGAGGAACAGACCCAATTGTGTCCCTGCTCTGTGGGACATCAGCTGCTGATATTCCAGAGCCTTTCAGGGAGCTTGGGCACGGCTGCTTATTTAGTGCCATCATTTACAAATCTGTGTAGCCCAGAAACTTAATAGAAAAAACAGGAGCTGCCTGTATCACTCATCTTTTTGGTGCTTTTTTTCCTCAGGCTAACTACTCCTAAATCTCCCATCCTCCTACCAGCAAGACAGGGCATTTGGGTCTGATCCTCTTTGAAACACTAAATCTTTCTGATACCTTTTTTCCATACTTTTCTAATGAAGGGGTTTTGCTGTTTAACCACACACCCACTGAGCACTACTTGAACCTGGAATGACAGCCAGGAAAACCTCTGCAAACAGTCATTTCTGTGAGGTGTCAGTGTGCACAGGCTGAGGTCCCAGCCATCCTGGGGAGATGGTTCCTGTCCTCTGGAGGCCCTGAGGAACACCCTCAGCAGGGATCTGGGCTCGGGGGACAGTGACTGTGCCTGCTCCATCGAGTAAACAGAGGAGCTCTGGCGCCCAGAGTGAGGACAGGCAGCAGCAAGAGAGCTCCTGAGAGATGAGAGGAAACATACAAGAGCAGTACCAGCCCCAGATTGCATCTGTCTTTCCCGTTTTTCACATGAAAGGCTAAAGCTTTCCATACGTGGATGTTGCGCAGCAGCAGAGCTGCAGCCACCAGCAGCCAGAAACACAGCAGACCATTCAGCAGATGGCCCAAGCCTCCTCTGCAGGAGCCTGGCAGAGAGAAACCATCTCTTTGCTGGCTTTAATCACGCCAGGCACAAGACAGGAGGGTCTACAAACAACTGGCAGAAGCAGTTCCACCTCAGTTTACAGGCACAGATGTTGAGAAAGGGGAAGCACGTCCTGTCCAGCTGAGCCCGGGGCTCTCCACAGTTCTGGAGCTCAGGTAACTCAGTGAACATTCCCTGCCTGGACTGGGAATCCCCCCTCTCCTCCCTTTTGCTGCCATCCTGTCCCAAGGAGGGAGACAGCCTGTTCTCCCATCTACACCTCTGCAGAAGCTGCTCCCAGTCAGGAAATGGCTCTTTCAGAAGCTCTGTGGAACTTCCTTCACATCTCACTTCATCCCCTTGCCTGCACCACTTGTCTGCTCCAGCTCCAACCTCTTCTTTCAGTTTCAAAGTAACGAAGGCATCCTCTTGGACTCAAATCAACACTCCATTTCCTCTGATGAATGTAGGTATGCCAAATAAGTCTGCTTTGGGGAGTTTCAGTTGCAATGAAGAGGATCCCAGTAAGCTCACCTTCTGTCCTGCCTGGGCAAACACTTACTCCACTAGTTTTGGTTTAGCCACAGGTTGGTAAAGTTTGAGTCTATCTAGTTCTGATCCCGTCAGAATTGTATTGAAATTCTTCTGACAGATTCTTGGCTTGCAGCTCGCTAACAGATCGTTGTTGAGGCGAGATGTTTGAGATTGGAGTGGTTTGGAACAGGAGAGACACATGGTGCCTTTATTCTCCAGTTCAGCCATTATCTCCCTGCCTGGCTCCTCTCCTGACACAGGTTCACCTTGGGACATTACAGGAGCTGCTGTTTGGGAGCTGGGAATACACACCAAGCAGGAGTGTGCTGGAATATGCAGCAGACACAGCCGTGGTGAGGGGTCAGGAGCACATCAGTGCCATCACCATCACCTCCTGGCCAGTTTGCCTTGCCTCTGACCAGCTCCAGTGAGAACCTGTCCTGGGCAGGGCTGGGGGGTCATGCAGAGCCCAGCCTTACCCTGTAAGACTTGGCTTTTTCTAACTCCTTCATCCTAGAGAGCAGAAAATTGCCTGGTGATTTCCTCTGGTTACCCTGCAACAGCATGTTTGCCTCTCACACTGCGAGAGCAGGTGCACCCTGAAAATTCTGTCCAACATTCCAAGGAACCCAATGTGTCTTCAGAAGGCCCGAGAATTCAAGATGTCATTTGTCACTCACACTTTGGGAAAGCACTGAACACAAAACTGGGAAAGCAGGCAGGTGTCAGTGCAGACACCAAAATACCTGGGAGTCTGTACCTGCCACACACAGAGAAGAGAGAGCTCAGCTCCTGCACCCACCTGCTGAGAAAGCTCCAAACATTCCTCCCATCCCAAGCAAGTTTTAAAAAACGTGTTTGGAGTGCTATTTAACTTCCCTGTCAGGTGTCTTGTAGGATGACAAACCTGGATTGCAGCTTGGTTAAGGCTAGAAACAGATTTCAGGACTGCTTTAAAAAAAAAAAAAAAGAGAAAAGTTTGCGTTTTTCAGGCGTGAGTGCAGTTCATTGCAGCAAGCTGAGGTGAGCTCTGAGGTGTGCAGCCCTCTGAGGTGTTCCCAGAGGTATGACAAGCACTTCTTTAGAGTGGGACCACAGAATTAACAAGTAATTAAACCTGGCACTCTCCTCCCCAGTGTTTATTCTTCTTTTGGACTTTTTGACATCCCCAGCTCTCAGAACAGCCCCATCCTCCAGCCCTGCACAGTGGGTGTCCAGGGACCCTCCTGTCACCCAGCACTGCTGCCAGGGCTCGGGGACACCCCAGGGCTCTCCAGGCCATCAGCAGGTCCTGGTGTCTGCAGGGCCCTCCAGCCCTCTGTGTACAATATAAACACAGCAGTGGGGAAAAGCCCATGGCAGGCGGTCAGAGATTCCATCCTTTGGACCACCAGTGGTGTCTCCATGGATGGCACTGGAAACAGGCATCCCAGAGAGCTGAGGGAGGGGCAGGGCTGTGTCTGACCCTCAGACCGGCGTTCCCAGCAATAGGTGGAGCTGGAGGTGCACGGAGGTGCCTCTGGAGCAGGGAGGAGAGGCACCTGCACATCTGCAAAGGGCCAGCCCGGGGACCTGCCAGGGTGGGAGAAGGCACTCTGTTTCTGGAAGGTAAAACAATAATTGTGGGACATCTGCTGAGTTGTCAAGGACCAAAAGGGAAATAAAGCTGTTGTCCCCTCTAGCTAAAACCTGCTGTTTCCTTTTCCCCAGACTCCCCACCACCAACTGCTCCACAGTTTACATGCCAATCCAATTTTGATGCCTGTAATTCACCCCAGAGACTGTTTATTTTAACTTTATCAAGTGAAGAGAAAAACAACTGTGTTAGAATGAAAAAAGAGCATCTGGCAGCAGGGTATTCTGTCCCTCAGACACGTTCCCAGCTTTCCTGATGCACAAGAACATGGGATTTCTGTTACCCAGGGGCTGAAAGAAGGGGAGAAGAGCGTGCAGAGTGCAGCTTCTCTGGGTGTTTACTTTAAGGATGGTCTTGCCTGGTCTGGTGGCTTCTTTCTGCAAGACTGGCACAACCAAGAGAGAGGCTGGTGTTTGGATTTCTTCCCCGTTTTTGTTCTCTCCCATTGGCAAGTGTTTGGAGCATTGGAGGAAAAACTAGACATTGCCCAGCAGCTTTGCCCACCCATTGTTCATCTGAAGAACACCCTGATGGAGAAGAGCAAATTTCAATAATTAGGAGGGACAGTGCAGACATGCAGGTCTGGTTGGACACAGGGGACCCCGGGTTCATTTTCCCGCGAGAGAAGGGTGTCAAGTAATTAATATTTAATGATTTGAACAAATGGCACTTTATTTTTTTAATCTATGAGGTTTTTAATTTCAGGCACTTATAATATCTCGAAAGAAACAATATGTGAACTTTGGAAAAATCTCACTCTCTGCCTTGCTTTTTGCACATCCTTTCTGCAGATGTTCCAGAAGTTCTGCTCTCTGGGGATACATTTGACCATTCCTTTAACGGTTTGGGACACTGGAGGAAAAGTTAAAAGGGAGGCTGCATGTAGTTTACTCAGAAAGCACTAAACTAATTTTAGTGACATACAGCGGAGCTCCTGCAACTTTGAAAATGGTTTTTTGTTTGGGTTTTTGTGTTTGTTTGTTTTTTCTGGTTTGGCTTTTTTTTTTTTTTTTTTTTTTTTTGCGACATAACCATTCCATTGTCAGCATGATGGTATGGGGTCGGTATGGGGTCGGTTTCGGGTCGGTTTTGGGTCCGTTTCACGCAATTTGTACGGGCAGAACCCAACGCTCGGGCCGGGCCCCGCAGCGCCCCCCTGCGGCCGCCCCGCCCGGCCCCGCCCTGCCCCGCCCCGCCCTGCCCCGCCCCGCTAGGCCCCGCCCCATCTGCCCCGCCCTGCCCCGCCCCGCTAGGCCCCGCCCCATCTGCCCCGGTCCGGCCCCGCCCCTCAGCGCGCGGCCCCGCCGCCATTTCGCTGCCCCGGAAGCGCTCGCGCATCTTCCTTCCCCCCCCCCCCCCCGCCTCATCCCGTGTCCGGCGGAACATGGCGGCCGTGTCCGTGCTGCGCGCGCCCGCCGGCGGCTTCAGCTTCGACAACTGCGCTCGGTGAGGCCGGGGGAGCGGCACGGGGCCGGGGGGAGCGGCGGGGGCCGCGGGGCCGGGCCGGGCCGGGCGGCGGCGAGGGCAGCGTTCCGCCCGGCCTCACCGGCCCGCTGTGTTGCAGGAACTCGCTCCTGGAGGCCGAGCTCGCCCAGAAGGGGCTGCGGGTGCCCGCGCCGCGCAAGACCGGCACCACCATCGCCGGCGTCATCTTCAAGGTGAGGCGGGCGGCGGCGAAGCCGCGCCGGGCCCGCGGCGGAGGCTCCGCGCTGCTGAGTCAGCCCCGGTGTGCCCGGCCCGGCCCGGCCCGGCCCGGCCCCCGAGCTGCCCCCTGAGCGTCCCGAGGAGCGTCCCGCGGCCTCGGGAATAATTCTCCTTTCCTGCAGGATGGCGTCGTCCTCGGAGCGGACACGAGAGCGACTGAGGGTATGGTTGTTGCTGACAAGAACTGTTCGAAAATACACTTCATTTCCCCTAATATCTAGTAAGTGTTACAGTGCTTTGTTGGGTAGTAAATTGTTTACTGGGTACGTTATTGCGTATTGTTGGTATTGGGTACGTTGTTGCGTATTGTTGGGGCTTTTAGCGGTGTTCTTTACTAAGAGCAAATGCTAAGCTCTTTCAAAATTATATTTTATTAGCAGGGCTTGGGAGTTTGTGGCATTCCATTTACACATTTACTCTTTGTGCTAGAACTTAATTCCCTCAATTTTACAATTTGAAAATTTCAAATTTGTTGCCTGAAGCGTGGCGGTTTCTGTCTCCTTTTCCTCACTTGCTGATTGCGTTCCTCAGCTGCTGCGGTGCAGGTACAGCTGCAGACACTGAGATGACAACTCAGCTGATCTCCTCCAATCTGGAGCTGCACTCCCTGTCCACGGGCCGGCTCCCACGAGTGGTCACCGCCAATAGAATGCTCAAGCAGATGCTGTTCAGGTAACTGGGGGGGTTTCTTTTTTATTACCTGTGCTGGTAAAACCACCAAATAATGCTTAAGGAGTGTCCTGTCTCAGCCTGCTTGACCTGCATAACTTCAGGAAAGATTTCATAATTGCTCTTTGCTTCATGGGCTTGTTAACTGAGATGGAAGAGAAATGGAGTCGGTGGTGTTTTACAGAATTAGGCACCAATCACACAAGAACAGAGGGGTATTCATTTAATACATAATCACACCCATGAAAACTGCTGTGTATCCTTGTGGTGAGAAGGCTGGACCAGTAACAGAGAAACGTGCAAGCTTATAAAACTGGGAGTGATTTGCAATAGAATCGCTGCCTCAGAAAGTCTGCTGGACCCTGAAATAAGCCATATTCTAGTACATTTCTTACTTCATTGCTGCCAGCTGGTGGAAGCTCTGCTCAGTGCAGAGCTGTAGCTGCTAGCTGGGGAGCAGTCCCCAGCCCCTGTACGGTGTTGAACAGCCCCAGCTGAGCCCTGGGCCCCAGACTCACAGACAAACGTTCTCCCAGGTACCAGGGCTACATCGGGGCCGCGCTGGTGCTGGGGGGAGTGGACGTGACGGGCCCGCACCTGTACAGCATCCACCCCCACGGATCCACCGACAAGCTGCCCTACGTCACCATGGGTGAGTGCTGCTCCCCGGGCACGGCAATGCTTCACACTGGTACCTAAAGGGCTTTCAGCTAGAGCCCCCTGTGTGCTGGGAGCTGCGTGGGCATCAGACCACAAAGATAAAGTTGTACCTGGATTTATAAGGCGGGTGCACTGTTCTGTTTCCTTACAAACGTGGGCTGGGATAAAGCTCAGCTGCAAGGAAACTGATATTGGGAGCTTTGCTGTGTGTGTTCCACACCGTAAAGCACAAGAATTGTGGGAGTCCCAAAATCTTGGTGAAAGAAAAAAAGAATTCCTCAGAAACTTGATTTACGGATTGTCCCAACTCATGGTTTGTACAAATTTCACTTGGGGAACTTGTGTATTATTTGGAAGACTTGGGTTATTTTAAAAGGAAGCTTATGTTTGGTAGAGCCATGGAAGTGTAAGGGAAAGTTCAAATAAATGTGTCAGAGAACACATTTGATTTGATTTCATTTTGATCTGAAAATGAAGTGTGTCAGATTAGTAAATCAGCCTGTGCCTGATGCAGCTTTTGAGCTGCTTTTGTGGTGGGAAAATACACATTTATGGATTCTCATTAATATTTTCTGTTTCTGTCTGGTATCTTTGGCTAGAACACCCGCTCCGGAGGCGGCGGAGGTTCCCGTTTTCGCGGTTGTAGCGGGTCCGGGCTGATGAGCGCCCGCAATTAGCGGGGCCGGGCCGGGCCGGACCGGGCGCTGCGGCGGCGGCGCGCGGCCGCTGGGTGGCGCCGGCGGGCCGGGCACGGCGGGCCGGCCGCGTGACGTCATCGGGGGCGCTGAGGGCTGAGGGCTCTGTGGGGCCGCGGGGAACCGGGAACCGGCCCGAACCGGGAACCGAACGGGGCTGCTGGGAACCGGGAACCGGCCCGAACGGGGCTGCGGGAGCCGCTCTGCTCTCCGCACATGCTAGCTTTCCTGGCTTTCCTGCCTCAGTTTTAAAAGCTTTAAAATGCGGCCTGTTGGGGAATGCTGGCAGCCCCTCTTTCCCTCCACAAAAATAGCACGGAAGCAGACTTAAGTTCAAACGATGAGGAAGTAGAATATCAGCGGATTAAGTTCCATATAGCTTAAACTTCGGTTTGCTGCGGGCAGTGCCAAGTTGTGTGGTGCCCACAGGTTCTTTTTGGCCACGCTGTCACACAAAGCCCTTCTCAGCATCAGGGTCCTTCACCTTCTCACCCCTGGTGCACTGACACTTCCTCCAGTGACCAGGGTCTGTCTTAGTAAAAAATTAGGAAATGCATGTAAGTGAAAGATAGAATCGAGACAGCAGAAATACTATGACCAGTCTAATTTAAGATAACAGTTGGAAATGTATTTCAGTCTTACATAGATTAGTCTATTGTTTTTTGAGGTATTTTATTCCAAATGTTCGAAAGGAGGTTTATTAAATCAGGGGAGGTGTGTTTGGCCAATTAACTTCTGGAAATTAAATAGGAAAGGTGGTTGAGAAGTTGAGTTTTATTTTGGTGTGCTGGTCTGTCTGGATGGACAGTGGTGTCCCGCCTTGCAGGAGAGATTTAAAAGGTACACAGTGCTTACTCAGGAGTGAGAACATCAAATTAAACTGTTTATGCTGACAAAGGACAAAATTGGATTTCAGCAAACGATGCAAGATTGTCTGATTGCTTGGCTTGTCTAGGAAAGCTTCTGGCCAAGGCTTATAATGAAATGCATGCATAAAATTAAAGCACTCGAAGTGTGTAGTTGAGCTTTCGGAAGCAGGCGGAGTGCTCAGGAGTCTCTGGTGGCCGGAGCTGCTCCCCTGGTGCCAGTGGTGCTTCATATTCATAAATCAGCTCTTCATTGCAGTGGCAGTGGCGTGCTGCAGAGCAAGAACTCCCACTGCTGGGAGCCAGCCCCCAGCCAGGAGCCACGCTGAAAAATGATCCCAGTCCAAGGGGCTGCCGAGATCACGGAATTCTTACCTGGGATGAGCAGCAAATTGAATAACAATGAGTGCCTGTGAATAAATGCCCTGTCAGGGAGCCTTGGCAGTGATGGATGAGGAAGTGCTAAATGTTGCTCTGGTGTGGCAGCAAACAGGTCCTTGGGTGAGGAGATGGACTGTACCTGGCAATGAGAGCTTCGGGGAAGGTTCAGCTGAAAAGATCCAGTGCATCTGCTTTAGAAAAGCTCCTGCAGTTTTAATTCACATTGAAAGTTACTGTGAGCTGCACTTTTTTCTATCAATAATTATCTTTCACTTAAAATCAATACTGAAGTGGTACAACTGCTCGAGTGAAGACCAGATGGTATTTTTAAAGTCACTTTATTAGAGCTGCATGCAGAAAATTTAACACCTTGCTTGGAAAAATTAGGAAATGACCAGTTTTCCTTAAAAAAGAGAACAGTAAATTCTCTTATTGTTTCATAACTTACCTGGTTCATGCTGAAAAGCATTTGCCTCAGAGTAGTTTAGCTTCCGAAGTTCTATAGAATTTGTTTGCAGTTCATATTTTTATGTATGCAGATATTAGATAAATTCTTTCTGAATATTTGGTTCTGAAGTGTAGCTTACTGAAAATATATGCAAAGTAAATTCTTTGGAATCGAGATGGCATTTTTTACTTGATGTTAAGTGTAAGCATTCTTAGCAGATAGTGGGTTTTAAAGATCTGAAAGGGGTTCTTCCTGAATGCTATATAATACAAATAAATTATGACTTTGCTAATTATCCTTATGACACATTATCACATGGCTTTCCTGGAGGTTTTGATGGATTTGAGGGTGAACTGCTGCTGAATCTGAGCTGGTAGTGACTGAAATAAGTTACCGTGTGTATGAGGTGGAGAATCCATCCCAAGTTAATGGATGGTGTTTTGCTGTGTTTGGATTTTATCCTTCTCCAGACTTTATGTTTGGGAATTGTGAAGCTTGTTTCTGCATAAAGGCAAAGCATGCTTGTTAAAAATGAATTATTGGTGGGCACTGAGTGCACGGACAAGAGAGCAGCTGTTTCCCCACACACAAACAAGTTCTCCATAGACCCTTAATATCCAAGTTTTCTGTGTTTTTATAGGAGCTGCAATAAGAAAACTGTGCTGGCAGTGTTTATTTAAGTTCCCAGTTTTATTGCCCACTCTCCTGTCACAATGCAGCTTTCAGGAGGCAGCTGGAGTGGCTGGAGCATTGTGGGGCTGTTTGGAAGGCCAGTAGGGTGGGACAGGGACAGAGGGGTGGGTGCAGTGGGACAGGGACAGAGGGGTGGGTGCAGTGGGACAGGGACAGAGGGGTGGGTGCAGTGGGACAGGGACAGGGAGGTGGGTGCAGTGGGACAGGGACAGAGGGGTGGGTGCAGTGGGACAGGGACAGAGGGGTGGGTGCAGTGGGACAGGGACAGGGAGGTGGGTGCAGTGGGAAGGGGAAGCTCCCAGCACGGCTGTCCCTGGCTGCATATATCCAGGCCAGCCCAGCAGTGCAGGTGGCTTTGCTCAGCTCAGTGCTCCAGGGGGTGTCTGCACGCCAGGAGGGGTTCCCCCAGCAGCTCCTGGTGCTGTTGTCAAACATGCCTTGTTTTGATGGAGACACTCAGATGTGTGCATTGACTGGTGTTCCTGAAAACACGGGGCTTACATCTGGTGCTAGGAAGAGTAAAGAGTTTTCATTGTGCTATTTAAGGTCAGGAAATTCTGTTCTTTCAGAGAATGCTTAGCTGTGCTGCGAGGCTTTTGCTAAGGAAAATTTTAAATGTAAGCTTGTTTAGAATTTGTAAGCACTAGAGAAAAAATGAAGCGAATCTGTTCAGCTTTTCCAGCTTCCTGTTCTGCTAGAGCCTCCTTAGCATCTTGGTTTTCAGATGTAAATGTCTACATGTAGGTTTAATTAAGTTAAGACTTTAAACAGCTCTTTCAAAATTTACATTATAGGACTGTTTGGATTTATTTATTTAAGGTTGATAGTACATTTGGCATTTATTTGTGTCTTGGTAACATAGTGAGATAAATAATTAAGTGTAATTCTTTATGTATAAAGGATTTCATGTACTGTAACATAAAATTCCCCCTGTCTTTTTCCTTTTTCTGTTTTTCGTTTTTAAGTTACTGTTTTCCTGCCCATAGTTCTTTTGGGAACTTCTTTTTAAAAGGAGCTGGAAGAATTCAGCATGAGCCATTTATGCATTTGTGTTATTGATAATTTTTTATCTTTCACTAGAAGTTTTAAGATATTAAGATCACTTTTTCCCAACTAAATAGCTAATGTAGTAATTTTGTTCAGCTAGTACATTTTATACTTTTTTTTGTACTTTTTCTAGTCTTTGTTCTCTGGTTTTGTCAACCTTTCCCCAAGAATGTGGGCTTGGTTTGAGACCATAGCCTAGACTTTTTTCCCCCTCTCATTAGAACTATTCCTATACAATTCCAGAAGAATTATTTTTTTATTGTTCGGGTTCTTTTATTTGTTTTGGCACATGCTTTATTTTGACCTTGTTTGAAGGGTCAGTAAAATTCCTTTTATTTGTGATTTGTTCTGTGATATCAGCTGTTTGCATCAGCAGTTCAGTTTTGCTATTAGTTGCTTAAAAATCTTCTTTATTCTCAGTTTCAGCATTTAAAAAATGGAGTTGTGTATTGCTCCAAGGTGTAAATGAATAGTCATTGTCTGCAATAGAAGTGCATACTTAGAGTGTCCTACTGCTTTTAGATGTGATGTATTTGGTACTGTAAAGGTAATGATCCTCAACCACAGCAATATTCTGTAACAGGAATATCTGTCATATTCATCAGGATTACCATGTTCATTGATTTGTGTCTGTAAATCTGCTGTTTCAACCCTTTAAATTTGATCTATAATTGGACCTCCTTAAATGGTTCAGCTAAGGTAGTCTGTATTTTCTCAACAGTGTCACTGTCAGCTTCTCCTTTTTCATTATACATTCAGCAGACTTGATAAAATCAGCAGGACACCTCATTTGAAACTGTTTAATCGCTGCCTTTTGCTTTCACTAAACCATTGAGGTGGTCAAGCGATATACACAAATCATTTTAAATAGGAAATATGGCTTTCTCTGTGACCCAGCTAAACAGATAGCACTATGCAAAACAAGTTAAAAAGTAATAAATGCCAAAAAATCTTCTAATTGGAGTAAAAAATTGCAGGTAACTTTATTCACTCCCCAAAAGTAGTGCTCTCTGAAATATGGGTAGGGCCACCGACAGACAAGAAAATCTTCCTGAAGGCTCACACTTTCTGAACAAAGCAAGTTTACAGTTTCAAATAGTACCATCCTGCTTTTTGTGTATAACTGTGACAAAAAACACATTTATAACCCTGCAGTCACAGTGCTTTGGGCAGAGATGGCTCCTGTTCCATCACTGCACTTGTACTTCATCCTTTCTGGAGAGGAACGTAAGTCGTGGCTTTGTCTCTGGCACTTTGTTCAGCTGTTATTGCCCATTATTGTAAAAATAATGGCACAGAGCAGGAGCACCATTAACTGTTTAACTACAGGGGAAATCTGCTGGTGGCAGCAGCCCCCTGCCCTGTTCCCACTGCTGGGCTGCTCATCCCCAGGCTTGGAGTCATCTCCTCTCTCCAGCACCTCTGTAAGAGGGGCAGGCACGGACGTGGGGTGGGAGGGATGGAGGAGTAGGGACTGCAAACTGTGGCATTCCCCTAACTCTCTGTTTCTAACCCCGTTTTTGTACCCTGTGTTCAAGATGGTAAGAAGAAAAGGCTGTCAGGATGGGCCTGTGCTGAGTCTGTGCCCAGAGCTGTACCCCCAGGATTAAATCGGGCTCTGACTTAGCTTCCTCTGCACTGAACAGTGTCTACACTATGGTGGGCTTGGTTTGGTTTGTGCTGATGAGATGTGCTGTATTTTTCTCTAAAAAATTGCCATACCCAAGTGCCCTGGCTGAAGGGGTGTCCTGGTGTTGTCACCACAGGTTCTGGATCGCTCGCGGCCATGGCAGTGTTTGAAGATAAATACAAACCCGACATGGAGGTAAGTCCTGGGCTTTTAAACCTCAGTCTTTCTTCTCCCAGCACTCCTCGTCAGCTTAAGAATTTAGGAGGTTTGGAACTTTAAAAAAGGTAAATATGCTCTAGTTTTGCTGTACTTAAAATGTACTAATGTCAGCTTTCTGCAAAGCTGTAAAAATTGATGGGTAAAATAAAGAAATTTGCAAGAAGCTGTATTTATGTATGGGAAAATGTGTGATTTGAATGTAGGTGAAGGCTTTAAAAATATACAGCTTACTGGTTATAGTTTACTTCAGCGATTTACCAGCCCCTACACAGTCAATATTTTTGTTTTTCTGTCCCTCTGTCCTTCTCTCTCAGTCTCGAACAAAGTCTTCATATGCTCCTCATTTTTGTAATGCAGCTGCTGTGGGTCATTTCCTCCCCCTGAAGTGCACTGTGCTTTCAGGTGATAGTCCTCTAAATCCACAGTTCTCTACAAAGCTGGTAAATGAAGTTTAAAATGTGAGATGATCTCTTGTACCTTGGTACATCTCCTGACAAATCACAGTGTGCAATTCCAGCAGATTTTTAAAAAAGCAGTCAGCTGCCCCACCTTGTTTTGAGAAGTTTGCCATTACTTAATTGCTTCAGCTTTAGTGAAAAGCAGTTTTCCAGTTATCCCTGGCCCCTCTCCTGTCAGTACCTAAGCAAGAGTTGTAGTTGTGCAAAGTTAGGGACACACAGTGGGATCGGGATCGCTGTCATTTGGGCAGCATCTGAAGATGCTGGACTTCTGGCCTCAAGTATATTTACAATTGTTATCAGAAATACTGGAATATGTTTAATGGGCTCCCAAGTGTCTCTGGGAAGGATCCTCACACCAGATGGCTGATAGAGAGAGAGGGGGAGAGGAAGACTCTGTTTTTCCCTCTCCCCTCATGCTGCTGTAAGAATGAGAGTCTCCTTTTCCAGCCTCCTGTGTGACTGTGCACTTGGCATGTGTGCCATCCACTGAAAACATGGACTGCAAATCCCTGGAAGCAGCAGCTCCAGCACAATAGTCCTCTTTCCAAGATACAAATGGCAAAGAGCTGTGCTGTGGGACTGAAGTTTTCATTTATTCTCAGCTAGCTTTCAGGCTTAGCTTTTAAGTCATTTCTTGTGTAAGAGCAACCAAAAAAGGCACCAAAAACTGGTAAATCTCTAAATTTTCCTATTTAGAAAGGTCATCCTCATTAAACTGTCTTCACACACAACCATAAGTGGCAGCAGATAGTCACTTATAACAAGCATGTAGAAATGCAGCCTACCAATTTGTTGAAATAGATATTTAGATCTTTGGGACTTGCATGCACCTTAACCCTTCCAGGTTTTCCTGGATAATCTGTTATCTAGTAACAGTTCAGGAATTGTGTTAACCAAACCAGCAAAGTTTCATGTGATAAAGTTCAATGGTACTTTTAAACACTTCCTCATAGTCTGTTATGGCTGTGAGTTTGCATTTACATTCTAAGTCAGATGTGGGATTTTTTTCCCCAATAAATAAATAAAATAACAAATATTTATATTGAAATTAATCCAAATTAAATCTGAAACATGCTATGTATATTTTACATAAAGCTGGCTACGAAATGGCAATGAAGATAAAATTGCTGGAGATTCAGTTAATAAAATTGGTAGAAAATTATTATTTTTCTGTCAAGATCAATGCTCCTTTCTTTTGCACTAATTGTCAGAATAGCTTGCTAGGGCTACTGGAGGGTAGTGGTGTGCTTCAAGACCATCACATCACAGAAAAATGATTCAAAGGCAAACTGTCCTGCACCCTCTGGTATCAACTTGCAAATTAGCATCTGGAATGTAATTAAACAAGCTTAATGAAAGTAGCAGCTGAATACTTCTGGAAAAGACAATCAGCTTTTTTGCCTCTGATATATATTCTGTACTATTGAAGCTGATCACCAAACACATCGTGTGAGCACAGTTAAAAAAAAATTAGCATTTATTTGAAGAATAGGAACTGTTTTTCATTCTGTTATGCTTTTGGCATGCACTGGTGTCCCAGGAGAGCCATGCCACAGCAGATAGTGCACAATATTTATAAATCCATGACAGGCAATAATAGCAACTTGAAAAATTCTTTTGCTAGAATTTCAAGTTGAGAGCTGCCAAAAGCTGAGAGGATCAAATCTGCAGTGGCAGCTGCTGTGCCCTACAGTTAGAATCATAGACTTTGAAGATGCTCAACTAAAAAAAATAAAAAAATAATAAAATAAAAAAAGACTGCAGGCTTAGCCAATTTTTGCAGGTTTCTAGAGCCCTGGCTCTCTGCCTTTTGAAGATGAGTTGCTGAAGCTTCTCCCAGTGCCTGAGGCATGCTAACACCAGCAGGATGTGTTTTTTTCCATAGACTTAGTGTGTCTTCAGATTTAAGTAGCACATGCTTTATCAGTGCCAGCTGTGATGGTCCTTTCCCTGGCTGCAGCACTGGAGAGGATCTTTACCCACCGTCCTTCAGGGGAGCTCTGGAGATGGATGGTGACGTCCCCGAGTGCCACTTGTGCAGCCTGATTTATGGAGGCAGGGTTTGTGGGGAAGGAGTGCTGGCCTCTAGAGGAACCATTATAGATCGCTGAGGATGGGAACACTTTCAGCCCTGAAGGCCTCTAGATGCTTCAAAAATGTAATGCCAAGCACCTAACTACTGTGGAACAATATTAATCTGTCATGTGGGCAGCTATAGATCTGCTTTAAAAAACGTAAGTGGAAGAGCAGCACATCTAATGGAGAGTTTTGAGCTTAGATCTTTCATTGGAGCCAGTTTTTCTTGCAATAGAGTCACCACTGGTTTTAAACCTTGCAGTCATTTTGTAAATGCATTTGTGCCTTCTGGTGTTAAACAATAGCAAAGAAATACTTTGAGTCAGTGGATATGGAAAGCATGGTGAGCTGGGAAAAAAAATGTCTACAGTATTAAATGCTGGAATTCTGCATTTATCTATCCTGTGGTGGTTGAATTCCTCAGGAGATGGGGAGGGGGGTATATTTTCTTCTGGTATTTGATTTCTGGTGTTTGAAAAGTAGAAGCATTTTGTCTGTAGAATTACTTGATGCTCAGTGGGGCTATGTTGTAGACTTCTTGTTTAAGCAAGGAAAGGCTGCTTGTAACTTCATTTCTTTTCTGTATTTCATCAAAACAGCCAGGTTTAATAAAAAGAGGGTGCAAAAGGAAGAGAATCAGAAGCTACAGAAAACAGAAGTTTTGCAAAGAAAAGAAAGTAAATCTTGGAGTAGCAAGTTAGGAGCAGAACAGGTGGAAGACAGGAGATAAGATACAGTCTGGCAGATACTTAATAATTATTTCTAGGATAGATCACCACAGAGGTGTGAGATTATACTTACAGTCATTTATTGTACCATTTCTTAAGTGTGGCAGGAAATCAAGTGATACTGAATAAAAACAAAAATACCCTGGAGGGTAAGAAAGATGAATAAGAGAGGACTGTTCTGAGTGTGTTCCACATGGAGCACAGACCTCACGGTGCTGCAGCAGCTGTGCTGTCCCAAAACCTGCTGCTTGCTGTCCCCTGGTGTGCTTCAGTGCCCCCCCCACCCCTGCAGTGGGGGCTTTGGCTCACCTGTTTGGGTGGGACCTGTGTGGGCTGGGAGCCATCTGGTGAGCAGTTTGGCGGGCAGGTTTGGGAGGAGAGGTTTTTGAGGCATTTCTGAGTAGCCCCTAATCCATAAGCGAAGTAGCTGAGGAACGGAGAGCTTTCCTCAGGACGCTCCACGTGCTCTGGGATCTTTGCAGTATCGAAATGCAAAGTAGCCTGGATGCAGCTTTTACTGTGCACCTCTAATTTCAGTAAAAAAATGCATCAGGCACTCTACAACATACAGAAACATGTAACTTTCTTCCATTTTTAAGCAGCTGACACATAGATCTTTCAAATGTTCCTGGGCCCACATTTCCTACTGTCCCTCAATATGGTAGAATTATTTTTGTTTATTAACTACTGACAACAATGCTGAGCTATTTTTGGAATCTGTCAAAAGTCTCTAATCTGCAGCCATAGTTGTCTCCCCGGCCCTGCTGCCGTGTGTGTGACAGGGTAGGAGCAGTGACAGGCTGCAGATGAGCCCAGTTCATTAGCGATGGTGATCAGCTCTGGGCTCAGGTGTGGCAGCCGCGCCGATCCCGCAGCTGCCAGCGCCGCTTTAATGACTCTGCAGGACGGTCACCACTTGCTGGGAGGTTTGTGGGCTCCTCTCTGGCAGCAGACAATGGAGATCAAGCCAGACTGTGGGAGTTAGGCTGGAGAGAGCCTGCCTGAGATACTTGAACCCCTGTTGGTGTCAAACACGGAATTAAGTAAATGGGGGGGGGGAGATGAGACAAAATCTGACTTGGTGAGCAAAAATCAGGACTTTGTGTATCTCTGCCTGTGTATTTCATTATCCAGTGACAGCAACTGAGGCTGTTAGTGGCATATCTTCACTCCTTGCTGCCAGAGCTTGTGGCACTGCAGTTTTCAGCTTTCCTGACATAGCTGTGTTCGTGTCTCCTGGAGACAGGGATTTCCATGGGTAAATATCAGGTCTTAGTGCATACAGTCAGCCAGAAAATAAAGGCTTATCATACCTGTTTCTTATTCTTGGGTTAGATCACAATTATCCTGTGGCAGCCTGGTTTCTGCCTGACACATTGGACAGTTTGTACTGTTTTCATCATCTTTCACAGAACTGTGCCGTGGATCAATTTCCTTTGTAGATCTAGTGTTAAACAGGAAATCTGGGCTGATTTGGAATATGCCAGCTAGGTATGCTCTGGCATGGCTGGCATTGCAGGAGAGGTGTTTTGTGGGGTGCTTTCTGAAGGAATGAAAGCCTGGTTTGTGTGCTGAAATCAGCAGGACACAGCCAGCAGCGCCAGTCTGAGATCCCAGAGATACCCAGCCGTGCTGCCTTCCAGTTTGCTGATTGCAGACTGTATCAAGGGAAATAAATGTTACCTTTGTGTAAATTGGGCCTTGCTGCATGTCAAAGAGCAACAATTTCTTCACCTTTCTGAAAGTAACACTTAAACTTTGTCCGTAATAATGTAGACAAGCTGGCCAGAAGCAGGGCTCTGTGTTAAGAGACCATTTCACTGCACAGGGTAGGGGGAGGACAGGTAATTATTTTTGATGCATTTCTCAGGAGCAGGTGTTCCAGTTTAAATTGTTCCAGTTTGTATATCTCCCATAACTGCAGAACACAGGCAAAATGTACTGGAAGATATTTCACATGGCACTCAGCCCGAGCGCTGCTCCCGCGGCGAGGGCCAGCAGGGCTGAGGGCAATTGCTGTGAGGGAGTGGGGAGGAGGAGGAGGTGGGAGCCAGCCTGGCCTTTATGGAGCATTTTGGTGTATTAGGAAGGATAGATTACCAGAGGGCCCAAGGCTTCTTTTCCGAATAAAACATTGACCTCCATTCCCTTCCATCCTTTTGTCAGAGGTAAAGCAATGGTCAGATGGGCAGAGTTTGCTTTATTTGAAGTCAGACATGTTATTGCTTGATATAATTTTTTTTATATGCAGTACCATAAAGTAACTTTAACTGTAGTCTTTTGCAGTGTTTGCATATCTGGGTGGCTGAGGGTCGGTGTGTTACTGCAGAGCCGCACAGAGGGGCCAGAGAAGGAGCTGCAGCCTGGCAGGATTTACAGCTCTGGTGCTGTTAAGCCGGTTCCCGTTTTGAGAATCAGTTCCCTAAAAACCCATGAACTTTACTAAGTGATGGATTGAATGAGTTTTTCTAATCATTCTTAGTTCAGAGAATGGAAATAGTGTTAAAAGAAATCCCATAGTTGTGAGAAGAGCTTGTAATTTAATTCTGTGCCATCGGAAATATGGATTGTACTAATCCCCGTGCAGGGAATGACATACAGCAACTAATGTTATTGAATAGTAGTTCCGAATCAAATCAGTTTCTTGTCTTGGCAGGTAATTTGGCATAAATTGTTAATGTAAATCCAGGTTAGTGGGGAAGACATTATTTTACTAAAAAAGATAAACTGCTGATTAATTCAGTATAGAACTCAATTACAAATTGAAAGTGTCTCTGCGGGACGCCAGTACCCTAAAGACAGCAGATGTTGAATTGATACTCCAGCATATTTCACCCTGGTATGAAATATTAACGTGGTTTATTATACTGGTGGTGTATGATATCAGAGAGGGGGTGGGGATGAGCCTGCGCTCACAGGCAGCTTCCTCAGAACAGGAAAATACTGTTATCTAGAATAATTACTAGGGACTACTGAGCAGTTTATTTGAAAGTTCTTAGCAGAAGATGGTTAGAAAAATAAACATTCAGTGATGGTGAATCCAAACATAAAACGCATAGGTCTAATTTTAAAAAGTTTTAAAAAGAGACGAGTTGTGTAATTCCTTATTCTAAGGCAGCACTGGAAATGCTCTTTTTTGGGAGAGACTTGTTAAACCTGAGTGGTTTAAAGGACACATGCCAGCCTCTTTCCTGACAGCCAAATCAAATCTATTCTTGGAGGCTGTTGGAGCCTTCCAGCCTCCCCTTACAAGAAATAGAAAGTCCTTTGTTTCTCAGATTTGTTCTCTTTGGACTTAGAGCAGACTTCAGCATCTCTTCCAGGGGCAGACTGATCTCCACCCTCACTCCCCATACACTGCTGATTCTCTTCCAGACTCTAATTATGCTCCTGTAGGTGTTTATGTCCTTCAAGAGGTATTGCTTTCTACCCCCAAATTCCCAAAACTCCTTTATCGATTTCGTTTTTGTTGCCATTGTCCTTCCTGAAGCTTCTGAATTTTTTCTTCCCTTCCCACACAAGTCTTGGGGATTCTCGTTTTAAGTAGTATCAACTTTTCATATGATAGTATTTGAAAAAAATCTCATTGTAAAAGACTATTATGGTAAGTATTTGCATTTGTTTATTCTTACAAAAATAGTTGTTTATGTTGATCTTGTACTGATTGTGCATTACATTTCAAATCTTTCTAAGAATTGCTTTGGAGAACTGCACAATGTATTACATCTCTCACAGCATCCTGGTGACCTGCAGAAGGGATTAATTTTATTTTGGTAAGAGAAAAAAAAAAAAAAATCAGGAATTTCTAAAGTTTTAAAGTCTGGAAAAGACATCTCCTTTTTAACTTGCTTGTGAAGTTAAAAAATGTGAGGAAATAGTGTTCACAAAGCCATTCCAGCTGCTCCCTTTGCTGCTGGAGCATAATGATAAACTTGTTTACAGGTTATTAGTGAAGACAGTATTAATACAATGTAGAAGTAGCCTCATCTCCTGTAGGAAAGTCTCTGTTTTCCTTCAGTAGCACCTGAAATTTGGAAATTGCTTAAGTTAGAAGCGAAAGTTGATCCAAGTCATATACAAGAATAATGTGTAAAAGTTGCTCCTTGGTGCTGTTTGGGACTCGTGGCACAGCAGCTGTGAGAGGCAATCCATCAGCTCTGAGTGTCTGCAAACTGCAACTCTCCAGATAACAGGTTTAAAGTAAAGATTTAATACAGGCTCTATCTACTATGATGTTGCAGTGACAGTTTAAAACTCATTCTCTAAATCTCAGCAGACTTTATAGCCAGCAGTGGGCCCATATAAAGCTTAATGGCATTACAACACATAAATCATCTTTTAAAGATGCTACCAGTAGCGCCAATATTAAATGCAGACAATTGTCTGCGTTATAAATAATTTATCAAACAGTGTTTCAGATGAGCCTTCCATGCCGAGTTATTTATTTTAGCCTTTGCTGCCCTGTTCCTCAGGCAGTCCCTCTGGCAGTCCCTGCAATGCTGTGGTCAGTGTAATGAAGCTCAGTCCCACGGCTCAGCCCTGCTGACCATTAGAGCGGCTCTGCCGCGCCTCCGCCAAGCGCTGCCGTTTGTCACGCGCGGGTAAATGGAGCTGCACATTGGAGTCAGGGGACACATTGTGGGCTCCGGGATGGGGACAGACAGATCGCCCCATAAAGTGCTGCTTGTCACCGCTGCCTCGCCACGCACTTCATCACTCGGCTGTAATCTCATTTAAGGAGCACTGGGGGCCCCAGAGGAGGATCTTCCCAGTTAGCTTGGTCTTTGCAACCATAAAGCAGGAAGTGCTCCTTTTATATACTCTGAACTTTTAGGGTTTTTTAAAATTAATTATTATAGTGACTCATTGAGGGCCCTGGACTTGAGACTGTGTCAGCACTTTCCTGCTAACCCCTTATTTTGTGATTGTAAGTAGCAGTCCTTGCTGAACTCCGTGCAGGATCTCTGTAAGGAATACTTGGGGGTTTTCTTGTGGCTATTCTGTTCGGCTTTCTAAATTGTCAGAAGAGGAGCAGGAAGCAGCACGGAGGCAGGGTTTTCTAATGACAATTATTCCATGTTCACAGACTGAGCTGCACTGTGTCAGTGAAGGAGCTGGGCTCTCTGTGCAGTGGCTGCCTCAGTGCAGTTACACCTCAGCTCTTCCAACTGCACTTTATGGGTACTTTTTGAACTATTTTGATAACAGTAGGGTGATAGAGTACATTTTTAAAGCAAATCAGATTTAAATTAGAGGAGTCTGTGGGGTTTGTAGTGTTGACTTAAAAGGATGAAATTAAAAGGAATAGAATGGAACAAATTCCACCTATCTGCAATAGTTTTCCTAAGCTGCTTTTCTTACACCTAACCCTCATATTGCTTAAAATTACTCTGCTTTTTCTATCACTTAGTTCTTAGACCTACACATACTTCTTTGGTTTATTTACTTTCACTATAGTACTAAAATAACCTTTGTCTGCAACAAATTATTGACAGTCTTATGTCAGTTAAGTGAAGAATTACTTGCTTATCAGGATTTTATTGCCCAAAACACTGAAGGAAAGGTACAGGTATTATTTTTGCAGCATGGCTGTATTGTTCTAGTCAGCTTGGTCAGAAGCGTAATTCAATTTATTTTTTATAAAGAGTAATAGTTGTGAAGCTGGGAGTGAAGTAAGAATTGCTGCTGTTTCTGTAGTTCAGTGGAGGCTGTGCCCTGCTGCCATGGCTGCTGGCACAGGAATGCCCGCTGTCATTCCCACTGTCCAGAGGGGCAGCAGGGAGTGCAGGGCAGGCCCAGGGCAGGCAGGTGGCAGCTGAGCTAATTTTGGGCTCCTTGAGCTGCGCTCGGGGCTGGAGCAGCTGCAGTCGGGGCTGCAGCTCCTGGCACTGCTGCTGTCACGTGGCAGGGGCCTGGCACACACAGGCTGTGAAAACGAGGCACACTGCAGAAAGCTGCATTTATCAAATTCAGCATTGACCCCATCTCTTGTTCCTGGTGTCTGGTGGCAGAAGATTATTCCAAGGTGTGAAATAGCAGCAAAGCAATGAGGAGGGAGCCTGGGAGCCTCAGCATTCCAGCAGGATCTGCTGGGTGAGCTGAGCAGCCACTGCTGCACAACCTGGGGACAAAATGAGTCCACACCTCTGTGTCCATGGATGTGTGCCAGCCTATTTCTGTTCTGGAACAGGCAGCTCTAGTTTTCAAGTAACACACCTCTGGGAGAAAGTAAGGGGTCTGCATTCTGGGGTTTGTGCTTTCTAGGTTGCTGAAAGGATTTGTGTATGTATACGATGTATACATATGTCCATATATATATATATATATATATATATATATATAGATATATATATATATATATATATATTTATATATTATATGGGTTCAACCTGTTTTCCTTGCATTCTGACCCTTTGGCCAGCTGACAGGGGCACAGGCTCCGTGGAGCTGAGGGTGCAGGGCTGGACTGAGGGGCTCTGGCACTGAAAATGTGTCTTTGACACAATTTAAAATGATACATCAGGAACGTTGGTTTGTGGCATTTCTTCCTGCTCCTCAGGCTGGCTTACAGCAGGAGCTGAGGCCATGTCAGATGGTTCCTGATGGCCCTGAGCTGAGCATGGGTACTTTGTCCATCAGCTCATTTGGAATAGCTCCAGCCCTGCCCGGGAGCTGCAGAGGGAACCAGTGCTGCTGGAGAGGCTGCCAGGCCCATCAGTGCTCCCGAGGCCTCCAGAGCAGCACCAGTCATGTGGTACTGGTGAGGGGGGAATGTGATCTCACAGATCTCCTGTAATATTCTCATGGATATTTTGATGACTTTGAAATGTTTCTGTGTAAAAGATACTCCTGACTGCTGTTGTGTAACACTGGCACTGTTGCACTCAGGTTCCTCTAACTAGTAACTGTGTCTTAGTTAATCCATTACTGTAGCAAAAGTTCCTCTTTTGTTTTGCTTCAGTGGTACAAACATAACCAAGCTCAGCATTTTGACTGCAGTACTGGTGATTGGAGGTTTGGTGTATCATTTATTGTTCCAAGGCACAGGGATGCACAGTCCTGGGAAAAGCCAGCACTGGGGCAGTGACAGCTTTTTACCCTTCCCAGGAGGAGCAGGCCAAGCAGCTCGTGCGAGACGCCATCGCAGCCGGCATCTACAACGACCTGGGCTCGGGCAGCAACATCGACATCTGTGTCATCAGCAAGAGCAAGCTGGATTTCCTGCGGCCCTACGACGTGGCCAACAGGAAGGGGGACAGGTGAGTGAGCCTGAAGCTCCTGAAACTCTGTCAGTTATTGCAATCAGTATGGATTTTGCAGTAAGCACAGCTTCTTTACTTTAGACTTATACAGGAAGTGTCTAAAGCTGATCAGTTCTAAAATTTTAAATGCAAGTTTTCCTCTGTACCATCTTCAGACTCATTTCCCCCATTTCTTTACTAGGTTTGGTAGGTACAAGTGTGAAAAAGGAACAACTGCTGTTCTCACAGAGAATGTGGCACACCTGGAGCTCGAGGTGGTGGATGAGACTGTGCAAACCATGGACACATCCTGAGCCTGGTGGGTGCTCAGAGAGCAGCTGGTGCAGAATAAAGAGGCTCTGCCCAATCTCTGTGTGTGTCTGTACCTGGTGCTGTTGCTTCTCCCTTAGAGCAGGTGAGGCTTGAGCAGGCCTGAAGGGCTTTGGGACTGACCCCAAGGGGAATGAGCAGGTGAGAGCTGTGCTCCCCTCCAGGCACCACCTGGCACTGGGGGCAGAAAGGGAACTACTTTGTTACCTCCCAGGAACAAAACAGCAGGAGTAAAAGTGCTCTGCAGAAGTCTAATTTGGTAAGTTTTGATTTAATAGAATGTAAGAAAACAGTGAGCATTGGTGGTTCTGCATTGCTGCCCTTGCCCCCTCCAACAGACACTGCTCTCCTGCTACCTCACAGCAGGGTATCACTGCTCATCAGGGGTGTTGCTGTTACTGCTTCCCTGTTTGCTGTAGATACAGGGCAGATCCAGCATCGTTTCAACTCTGATTGTCTTGTTACTCACCTCCACCTGGACTTTTAATACTGGACTTCTTTGTTTCTTAAACAAAGGTGTTTATTTTGGAAATAATTTTTTATTTATCTAAAAAGGCACAGTTGCAAAAAATTACCTTTTGAAATACATTTCTTTATAAGCACTACGAAATTTCATGTAGCAAGAAAGTGACCAGACTTCTCCAGATACTCATATTTGAGCTGAGCTTCCCTGGAAGCCATGGCTCCAAGGAAAGCTGCAGTGGAACCAGAGAGGTTCAGGCTGAACTCTTGGAAGTGCTAAAGAAGCTGGTATAAATAACCAAGCTGGTTGGCATGGAAATGGTGGGAGCAATTTCGTGCCTCCAAGACGTTCTCCTGCTGATAGAAATTTCCCACATCCCTCCCAAGAGCAGAAGCCTCAACTTTCTGCTGAGAAGCTTCAGTAAATGGCACTTTCCATCAGTGATACCAACCATATTCATAGCAATTAATGGCTTTTCTTGGTACCCCATACAAATATTCCCAAATTTTACAGGAAGTAGTTGAAGATGACACTGCAGTTTTCCTTTAAGTAGAGAAAAGTAGGTTAAAAAAATCCACTAAAAGCATATATACGTATGTAACCCCCTAACCCTAATCTTAGTTCAAAAAAGTTAAGGATTGTAAGCTTTCCTTAAGAAAAAAAAACCAGGCACAGGCTGCATTTGAACTGTCACACACAAATCTATACATTGGCACGAGCCCCTGTCCCACATGGCAGCGGCACTGGAGCAGCACAGGCTGAAGGGTTTCCTCTGGAGCACCGAGTGCAGCCCTGCTCCTCCTGACAGGCACATGGAATGGAGACACTGGAACGTGAATCCACGGCTGTTCCTAAAGCAGTGAGTATTTCCAGTGACAGTACTGAAACAAATCATTGATTCAATGAATGAATTTAGCTGGTTGACAATTTTCATGCAGTTAAAGACGATGACTCCTTCAGATCACGTTGAGATTTTATAAACATTCACATTCTGTAATGAGCTTTCACAGTTTGAGAGAAGGGGCTGATCCTATGCAGAATTCCATACACAAAGCATTTAATTTATTTTTTTTAAATTTTCCAAGTGTTTAAAACACTGCTGAAGTTCCACCGATAGTACCCGATGTACTATTGAACATGTAAAAGTCTCTGCACCAAAACTGAGTCGGCTTTGATAAACACTGGTTTTAAACAGGAACCTGGAGGTGAAGAAGAACCATTCCAAAAGCAAAAAATGAGGCAAAAGAGCAATTCTCTGCAGGAGCAAGGCTGGTAGGGGTTTTCTTGGCATGTTTATCTTCTTTTCCCCAGGCTCATGTTTAACTAGTCTCTGACAGAAATGCATCAGCAAAATACTCTTAAGTTTTCAATTAAAAAAAAAGAAATCGTGAAACAAAAGGGTTTCCCACCCCCCCAACCCTTCCCAGTTCCTAAGTCTGAAGAGGAGGAAATTAATAAAAACATAAATGAGTGCTTTAAAATATACCAAGTAAAAACTGAATTTGCTATTAACCATTTGCAGAAAAGGCAAAGTAGCAGTTATACAAATTACACAAAATCTATGGTAATCCTTACATTAGTATAAAGTGATTTCACTGAAGGAATTATTTCAATATTTCACATTACAGTTAAGATAGAAGGTCTGGCAAACGCTGAGCCCTTGGTAATAGCTGCTATCCTAGATTACACACGACAGTTTTAAGAAAGGACCCTTAAATGATCTACATCCGTAACATTATTTGCCTTAAAAATAAAAAATAAAAAGAATCACTTGCAATACCTCACAGAGTCTTCACGTTAAAGCACAACCACCTGTAAGAGTCCTTGTCAAATAACCTGCAAATGATGGAGCCTCTGCTGCGAGTGCTCAACCTCCCACCTGTGTGACCTGGCACCAGTCGCTTTCAGCTGAGACAAAGAATTCAAGTAAGACTGAGCTGTGCTGGCTCCCGGCTCATGTGCTCGAGGTCCACACGTGCATTTGTTTGGCTATTTGGTGCACGTAGCTGATGTCAGGCCTTTGATCTGGGTCGGGGTATATGCACATGCTGACCAGCTCCCGCAGCTGCAAGACAGCAGAACAGGCACACGTGAGTGAATCCTCTGCTGCCTTCCTGGAAAAGGCTTTGGGAACGTCTGCCCGAGCTCCCGTGCCAGGAGAGGGGAACCTCTTCTGTGCACACGCTGCTGGGCACAGTCCAGGCATGTGTCTGTCTCATGTCTGTGTGTCCCACCTCCAAAAGAGCCAGGAAGAATATTTTCCACCAATTCTTCACTAAAGATTTAAATCTTCCCCAACCCCAGAATATTTTACATCTCAAAGCAGGAGAGATGCTCTCTCCTGCTCCCAGGGCTAGGGAGAGCATGGGACAGAGGGAGGCACCAAGGCACAAGCAGGACAAAAGAGAAAGGGAAGGAAGGAAACCCGAGATCACTTCCAAGATGTGACTGAGGTGGGAGGTGAGGAGGGACCTGCCAGTGAAAGGAAACTGAGGAAAGGGGGAGCCTGACTGAAGAGTCTGACCAGGACTTGTGGATCCTGAGCTATTGGACACAGCTATGAGACCCTGGTGCTTCCTAAAAAACCTTATGAGGAAGAGAAACTGGTCATTGATTATGTCTAATAAATAAAATGCAGAAGGGCTGGAGTCTCCCCACCTCCCAGCCCTCTTTATTGTGCACATGAAAGATTGTAGCTTTTAATTATACAGACACTGAAAACTGCTGGTACCCCTGAGGCACCAGGAAAAACAGCCTTGAGCCTCTGATCTTCTCACATCCTCCCAGTAGCCACAGTGCCAATTATTTTACCGGTAATTAAAAGCGTGGCCATAGAGCTATCAAGCACACGGCTTCAGCTGCATTAACGAACGTACCCGAGCTTTCCAGCTCTGCATGGAGCCAGGCCCAGTCCTTGCTCCCAGCCCTGACCTGCTGCCTGGCCCTGCCCCATTCTCTGGTGACTTTGACCAGCTCGGGGCAGGGACATTGCAGCCTTCACAACCCTGAGACCCCAAAGACTGAACACGTGTCAGCCCTGACCACAAGACACCCACAAACAACTGAAAATGCTTCTAGAGCTCTGCCCCGGGGCCTGTGCTATCAGGACCATTTGTCCAAACAGCAGCTGTGCCCCCCTGTGCACGGAGCACTGAAACACAGCCTGGGCAGTTCTGTCCTCACAGGCATTCACCAGCACCTACAGGAACCATGGGCCGAGCCTGGATCAGCACCGCCAGCCAGCATCTCCAGTTACCAGCAAATCTGTTCCCAATATAGAAAACCAATCCTGGCTGGATCCCAGCTCCTCCTCCTGCTTCCAGCAGCGTGAAGTTGCTCACAGGGGGATCTGGACTGGTGAGGCACAAAAAGCCACAGAGGAGAGGAACATCCCTGAAAGGAAACTAAAGCTTAAAAAACACTGCCTTACTCCTCTTTCTTGTTCCAAGGAAGTACACACTGGATGCTGCTGGTGCTGGAGCCCTGTTCTAACTCCCTGTTTGTGCTGCTCCACTGAGCACCAGCAGCAGCTGAGGAGCTGCAGCCACAGGCACAGCCTCCCCAGCATCCTGTTAATGGTGCATGAACCATCTGCAGTTCTCTGGGACCCGGCCCCTTTGAGCTCTACACCATCCTTCTCACCCTGACTGTATCACTACACTACACACACTCTTCAGCACTGCCAGAGGGAAGCAAACAGACAGTAATTGTAAAGACAGGAAACACATCTGTCAACTTACACTAATTCCTGCTGCCAACAGGCATATCCTGAAATGCAAGCTGCAGCAGCACAGCAAAGGGATGCATGGAGCTGGGTGCTGCTATGGAGCCTGGGGCAAAAAAATTCACTTCTACAGACTAGTTCTCAAAGCATCGTTTTGCACGAGTTACTCGGCAAGGAAAAATAAAGCAAAAAGTGCAGTGTGGGGCAGGGTCCCTCCCAGGGCAGAGGCCAGAGTGGCTGTGCTTGGTACTCCCCAGCTTCCTGCTCCTCCTCAGGATGCTGAGGTAGAGTGAAACAAAAGAAAAACCCCATAGGATATAGTGAACATTCAGAATGCCATTAGCCATTTCCTTTCAAATTAAAGGCAACTGTAAGAAATGAGGAGGTTAAGGAAAACCAGCCCTTTGTCTAGGTGAGGCAGAAAAAGGTCAAGCTGATCTCAAGAGGCCCTGAGGAAACCCAGCACACGTGTCTGCAGCTGGGCCAGCAGGAACTGGGACACTGGGTTTATGCACTGGTTCAGATGCTGCTGCCCATCCCTCATGTGCAGACACAAACCTGGACAGCTGCTGTAGAGCTGCTTATTGCATTAAACTAAATGGCTTTTCTTTTTTTCTTCAAATGAATCCTTCCCCACTTTGTCACACACTGAAAACTTCAAAAACAAACATATCAGTGCTCTTTTATGAAATGTTTTATGGGAAAGGAGAGGGCTTTCCTACAGCTCACTGCTGGTTTCTGCCAGCATCATAGACTTTCAGTTTCACAATATCCCCCACATTAAGAAATCTTTTTTGTCTTGATTTAGCTTGCCAGTATCCAGACACCACAAAAGTCATTTGCTCAGCCAAGTATCCAGGACCCCCTGGCTGTCCTCTGTTCTTCCCTAGATGTGGGGGGTTCTCCTCCTGGGTTCCCTTTCCCTGTGCCTGGAGAAACTTCACTGCTCCTCCCCATTCCCCTGCAACCACACTCCCAATTTACCTTTTCAGAATAATGTTCAGCTGGAAGAGGTGGGTAGTCACATTGCTCTATTTTTTGGCAAAGAGAAAACAGGTTCATTTTATCTCCATAGAAGGGACTTTGCAGAGCTGCCATCTGGAGAGAAAAAAATGGAAAATGTTTCAGAAACACAAAGGATTTGAGAGCCCTTGGTGCTGCCAGTTTGCAAGAGCCAATTCTGTTCTCTGCCAGTGAGCAGAGCAAGGGATGCTGCTGCTCCCCAGCCCAGGCTGCTCCAAGACACCAACAGCTCTGCAGCCCCTGCAGGGCTGGTGCCAGGCTCTGCCAGGGCTCCCAAGGAAAAAAACCCAAGAAATAGAATGCTCAGAGCACCAGCCCATTAGCAAGAACTCAACTGGAACTGGCTCTAAGACAACTCTGAAACCCGCTCAGATACAATCTTCTCTATCTTTGAACATTTAGCTGCTTAGAAGATGAAGAACTTGTAAGCAGGAACAATGTACTTCATCTTTTAAAAAACCCCTTAACAACCTCAAAACAAATGTATCTCCTGCCAGAAATCTGCTATTTAGAAAAGAGTATCCCAGGCAGATATGAGAACAAAACTACTGAAAATTGTTCTTCATCAACCTGCTCCTTTCCCTCTCTCAGTTTCATCCCAAGGCCAGCTGAAGCTGATGCTTCTCACTGCACATTAAGGGGGTTATTTGATGATTTATGGTCTGTTCCTCATTACCTGTGCAGTGGAAGTGTCTGGAGAACTCTGGCCCTTTCTGACCCACAGTGAGCTCCCAGCAGGATTGAAGAGAGCCAAGACCAAATCCTCCAATCTCTTACCCCACAGTGAGGAACCAAGATTGATGCATTATTAGGGATTTGGTGACAGAGAAGCAGTTCTGTCTGGGCTGGATTCCCAGAGGCACTGAAGGAAGGGGCTGCAGCCAGGGGGTCTCACCAAAACCTCACCACCACTAACACACATCCAAGTGCTGAGCAATGCAGAACACACCCAGTTAAACCACCCTGGCTTTGAAACATACACCTGTCTTTTAAAGAACCTGGGGAAGAAACCTATTTCTTCCTCACTCCTCACCACTACTATCAGGAGTAACACTAAGTTACTCCTCACAAACCCACAGACCTGAGGGTGAAGAGTCTCCTGACAGGATCCCAAAGACCCCAGCACTGGGCAAGAACGTTTGGAAGATTTTTGAAGGCAAAAGGTGAAGTGTCCCTGTTCCTTCATGACTGTCATGACAGTAGTAGGCAATTCAGTAGGAGAAAACTTACACAGTCCAATTAGAGACTCGACTCCCCAAGTAGGACTGATAGCAAACTGCTCTCAATCAGCTAAACCAAACTGAGAGCCCTGCACAGACTGTTCCAGGGAGAGCACTAATGGGGCATTAGGGAAAACAGAAGGCAAGCAAGGGTTAAACAGGGTCTCCAAGATCTCAATACATCAATAATGCCAAGGAGGTTGAGAGGGGTTTTCCAATTCCCATTAACTTTTCATTCCAGGTTTAGTGAAGTGCTCATGTGCAAAAGGGAAGGAATGAGAAGGACACTGTGGGGAACTGAAGTGGAAAGAGAGAGCACCCAGTTGTGACTGCAGCAGTCAGGGCTGCAGGGCCATGACCACAGGCACTCCAAGTATCTCACTAACTACACTTTGTGATGCTACAGCAGGGTTTGCTCCTGACATTTTGATTAGAGCAATTACCCCAGGCCAGGCAGATCTGCATGGCAAACGCCCACCACGCAGCAGGACTGGTTCAAACATCCAGAGATGGGAATCCCTGTTAGTGCTTAAATTGATCATCTTGCCAGAACTGCTGAAGTCATTGCTTGTAGCTACATTCTGGGAATTAACAACTTATTTTTATCCCCTCCAAGTTATCTTGCTGACAGATATCTACAGGAAGTGAGGGATGAAGACAGTTACTACTATATTGATAAGATTTAATAAAAATCACTATTATTATCAATGTCAAAGTTAAGTGGTGCTATGTGGCATTATATCCCAAAGCCCTCAATGTTCCCTAAGTGGATTCCAGTGGACACACATGTCTCTGAAGGCAATTTGTACATTAAATCTCTCTGCAGCTTATCTACACAATCTATCTGGAGAAATATCAGAAGTGACTCATACCCAAACAAGCATCCTTTCCTTACTTCTAAGCCAAATGGAAAAACATTCTCCTTACAAGACATTAAAGCAGATAAAACAGTTCCTTCAAAGACATGCAGATCTGATGCTTAATTTTCAAAATTCCAGAAAGTTAAAGAAGACAAGTAGTTGTTTAACTACTAAACATAAAATTGGTACCTGTCCAGTCCTCCCTGGAATCTGCAATATCTCACAGCTCCTGTTCCCTAAGTTAAGGTTTTCCTACGTAGGAAGGAAATTTAAAAATGCTCCACATGCCAAATTTTTCAGATGTTACTGTAGTACTGCTACTCCTACCAGAGAATTATGTTTAGTGTGCAATTAATTCAGCTTCTTGAAATACAAGGAGTACCAAGACTCCTGTGCCATAAGGGGACCATATTGCCTGCAACAAAAACATATCTTAGCACAAAGCTAAATATTTCTCTCTGCATAAATCTGGAATCCCATCTCCGGGAGCTCAGCCTGGAGTGACTCAGAGCACCCTGGCCCTGCAGCAGCAGCCAGGCCCTGGAGTCCAACTGGGCCCACTGCTCCCAGTGCTCCCTGGCCAGCCCAACACCCCAGGGCAGGGCCACAGGCCCAGCTCTGAGCCTTACAGATGTCATGGGAAAATTTACTTTTATCCTGTCACGTCTTACAATGTTTGTTTAATCAACCAGCTGAAGTACATGCTCAGCTATAGCAGTTTTCACATCTGAAGTGCTCACAAAATGAATTGCATTTCTGTTTATTCTCTAATTTCATGGGATTACCAGAAGTTGTGTTGAGAAGCAAAATGTCATCAGTTCCCCTAATTTCTTAACCAAAGAGGATGTGAGCAATATTCCTGACTATATATCCCAGGGATTTTTAATTCTCTGGGTGGGGATAAAAACTTTCTAAATGCTGGCATGCACTGTCACTTGAATTGGAAGAAGCATCCATCTAAAGAAGATTTAGATTAGATTATAAAGAAGTACAGCACTCTTTGATACCCTCTGATCCCTGCTAAAAATGAAATCACAAAACCAAAAGCACAGTTACAAAATCATAACACTTATTTTCAAAAGACATGAAATAGCTTTTAAGAACAAGTTACACACTGGGAGGTTCATCCAAATGTATCTGCTCTGAGTCTGTGCCTCAAGCTGTAAGACAATGTACAATTAGAAAAGCTTCCAGCCATAGTACACTAGTTAGAGACACTGATTTCACATTACATAAAACCTCTGTTTTTCCTTATTGGATGCTCCCAAGATGAAAATACTGCAATTGGTCAGAATCCCATCTAAGAAACCAGTACCTTGCATTCAAATAAATTTGCTATTTTCAAAACAAATGCAGTCAGGAAAAACTCTGACTGTGCTGTTCTCACAGAGCTCTGCTCCCAGCAGGAAGGGGGGATGCAGTGAGCTGGCTTTCCATGGCTCCATCCTCCACATCTCCCGTGACCCAAATTCACTCTGGGGGGCACAGCCCCTTGCCCATGCTCAGGGTGCACAATGAACCCACATGCTTCTTCTAAGGATTCTCAGCAAGGGGACTGCAGGCAGTCTGACCTACTCAATGCCTGTCCCAGACTGTGTGGTTATGCCAAACCCAGGGGAAGAAGGGGAGAAGATACTTGCCTCATACAATAAACAGCCCAAAGACCAGATATCAGACTTAAAGTTATAGCCGTTCTCGTGTATTCGCTCTGGGGACATATAGTAGGGAGTTCCCACTGCAAAAACAAACAAACCAGGGTTATTGTCTTACAAGTGACCCTGCAACCTGTGTCATGCAGACAGACTTCACTCAAGGGTCAGGTGCAGCACAAAGAGCTGATTGGAACCAAATACCATCATAAACAGAGCAGAGAATGGTGAACATGGCTGAAAAGATTTTCTGTGTTTCTGACATTTGGGAAAAGTTTTGTTTCCCTTCCAGGCTCCCAAGAACCTTCACTGTGTCTTGGATGGCCAGAGCCACAGGAAGGGATCCTCCCCTTGGTTCACCCCCTTGCACTGGGTGTCCTGCCCTGGGGGCCAGCACATCACTGGGTGCTCACCTGGCAGGGCACAGAGTGCCACAGGTGACCCAGGCCCCAGGGGGACCTCTGACAGGTCACCAGGCACTGCAGGGGACACTAAGCCCAGCACCAGCCAGGAATGCAAAACCTGTCTGAAAAAAACCAAGATAATAATTCCAGCTTGCAGTTATGTCAGAAGCTGGGGGATTTCTGTGTACTTCCACAAGTCTGTATTTTATCAAAAGAAATTTACTCAGTATTTTAGACAGAAGTTACAGGAAATTATTAATAAATTCCTTACCTCAAAAAGGTTCTTTTTAAAATCCTAAATAAGTTTCAGTTGTGGTACTGAAAATACAAGACATCCTGGCAGTCTCAACTACATCAAATAACCCTCAGATACATCATTTATTAAAACATCCAAGGACTGTAGATGTTCTTTTCTCCTGCTTCCCCTTGCTTGTCCGTCCCCTGTCAATTTTTTTTTCCTTTTGGCATTCCAGTGTATCCTTCTCCTAATTAAAGACCTTTTCTCACAAGATGGCAAATGCTTAATTTGCCTGTAATATTCAGTTTACAATTTCTCTGTTTGAAATGCTGCCTGAAGACAGCTGCAGGACTAATAAGCTGAAGGATGGTGCTAGAGGTGGAAGAACAGCCAGCACCTTCCCCAGCATTCCCACGGAGGGATCAGCACACTGTGGGAAACAAATGAGTTCTGGGGCACAAAGAACAACCTTGAGAGGCAAAACCAGGCCCTGGCACCTGCACATGTGACCCAGCACAGAGAAGGTAATTTATTTGGACCCTCAAGATGTTCAGCCATCAGCTGCCCTGTGTGATGAACTCAGCTCATGCTTCCAGGTCTTTCACTTTAGAAATTACATCCCTTTCAATGTGAAGAGTATCCTAATGAGAAGTTATATTTTTGCAAATTCTATAAAAACCACAACACAGGAAAAGTATCCCAGGGATTACTCTGTTTCCATGCTCAGGAGGGGCAGGTCAGACTGGCACAGCCCCAGACCTGGCTGGGTTGAATTGCCTGTGAAAGGCCCCTGTGTGGGGAGGAGACCAGAGCCCTGGCAGCAGTTAAGGATTTTTCCTGGGCTACACAGAGTAACTTCCTGGGACACCAGGGGCAGACAGGACTCATTCAGAGGCTTTCTATGGCTCTGTCCCATGTGCATGCAACATCCCCACGATGGACAGTACAGCTCTCCAAGTAATCCCCACACATCTGCCAGGTTTCTGTACAAGAACTGACTTGGCTGGGATAGCACTGATTCATTTTCCTGCTTAAAAATATGCAGCTGCAGAAGAAATGGTGATTCATTCCAGGAAGTTGTGGAAGACACTTCTGGAAGTCCCCACTGAGCAGCAGTGTAAGACACTTCCCCACCAGCAACTCCTCCTTGCTGCTGCTGTGCCAGGAGCTGTGGGAGCTGTGGAGCACAGGGCTGGCAGGAGGAGCAGAGCAGCAGCCCCTGCTGCCCTCTGCAGTGCCCAGGCTGGCGGTGCCAGGGGCTGCTCTGGCACTCCGTTATTCCAGGTCACAGCGTGTGGGCCCCAGAGCCAGGCCCCACTGTAGGGGCAGCAGCTCTGCTGGGCCCCACTGTCGGCTCAGATCTCTCCTCCCTGGCGGTGCCAGCAGTGACAGGGCTGTGACAGGGCCGTGGCAGGGAGGTGACAGGGCTGTGGCACGGCTCAGTGAGTCACCGGCCCCGCTGCAGCCCATTAAGGGCTCGGGAGCGCTCCATGCCTGAGCTCATCTCCTGGAGCCCACCTTGCACATTTACCTATCATTACTGCAGTCTTGTCAGCAAATGTACAAACAAGCAGGGCCCTGCGTTTCAAAACTGATGCAATAATTTTTAAATAACTGTCATGATAAAAGACTGACAAGGCCAATTCTCTTTATGGCCAGTCCAACATTACGTGGGAATCTCCTGTAATGAGCACCTTCTAGAAAGCTGCACAAGGCTTCCAGTGCAATCAGCTGGGGCTCGCCCTTGCATCCCATTAGTCAATTTGACAAGAACAGTCTGATCGGAGACTATTCATCAGAAACTTTCTTCAGCATCTGCCCTGCTGAAAATACAAAATATTGCTCAGATTCAACATTACTTAGCAGGTGGTAGAGCAATGCATTTGAAGTTATAAAGGTCGCAAAACCACAGGGAAGATCATGGTAAAGGAAGGAGCTTCCTGCTCTGTTTCTGCAGGTTGGAGCCCTTCACTGGAACATCAGCCACTTCAGGGATGCCAGAGCATTCCTGCTCTCCCAGCACTGCCCATGGGCAGCTACAACAGCCCTGGGATAGCTGCAACATCCAAGGAAGGGAAATGCTAATTATTCCCAGTTAAGATTAGGATGAGAGTCTCTTCTTTCACAAGGAAAACACAAAGGCAAAGGTGGCAAAGTTACTCCAAAAATGAAATTCAAATTCCGTTCCTCTCACATCTGGAAACATGGCTCAGCCATGAGCAATGCTTCCTCAGAAACTCATCCCTAGCTGCAGATGAAATCTACTTACTCTTCGAGAAAAACAAGAAATAGTTTGTGCCTAGTATTGCAGCTGTTGTTACAAGACCTGTTGTCCTAAGCTCTTTTTTTTTTTTTTTTCCATTCATATCATTGAATCACACAACTCTACCAAACTCCTTACAGTTCTGTGGTTGGGTTGGGTTTTTGGGTTGGCTGGCTGGGTTTTTCACATGTAAATAGTACAATTTACCTGCAGCAATTCTGCAGCTCTCTTTTCTTCCACAAATACTGAACTAGAGGCAAACCAAGAAGTCCAAACACACTTGGCTGGTGACGTTTTCAGTGGATTTCTTGTGTTCATATTTTTCTTACCAAGTCCTGATTACCAGCCCCTCCAAGCCCTGGGATTTTGTTTCAGATGGCAAACTGGCTTGGCAAGCAAAAGAAAGAAAAGAAGGCAGACAAATGGTCCATTTATTGAAGAGCTCTTCAGTTCCTCCCTGCTCACCCTGACATCCAAGCAGGAACCAGAAGGAATGTGTAACAGCCCATATACTCCAATCCAGGGCTATTGGCATGTTCTAAACTGGGAAGATTTGACTTATGTGAATCTCCCAGAAGGAAAATCTGCTCCAAGTATATTCTTGTCCAAGAATAAATAATAAATCATCTGCTCCAAAACAAGACTATTCTGTGTAAAATTGGTTTCTTTTGGGGTTTGGTTGGATGTTTTTCTTATTCCTCTTGTTTCTTCAAAATGTAAAGCCAGTCAGAAGTTCCAGATAATGCCAAGTTTATTTGGCTAAAAATGGACATTATACTAGTTCTCAAAAAAGTTATCCATTGTATTATTAATGGAAATTCTCTGTATTTATTATAGCTCCCATTAAAACAAGATCTACCAGCTTAATGTTAAGTTTGCCAAGTCTAAAATTAGGGAAGGAAGGTGAACCAACATGTAACAAGTAGTAAAATTCACCTCAGCTACACCCAGTACCTTTAAAACATGAATTTGCTGGTAAGGCTGGTACAGGAAGAGCTCTTCCCTATGGAAAAGCATCTCCTGTCTTCTCTCCAGGGAGAAGTGGCAGTCGAGGTGTCGCCCTGTGAACTCCTGCAGCCCCAGCTGGTTCCTGGGCCTGTCCCCGCACTGTGAGAGGCTGGAGGTGTCCACGCTGCCCCTGTGGCAGGTGTGCCCGTGGAGGTTTTCCAGGGGCCAGGGCTCTCCCTGCCCCACGGTCTCTCTGCCCCGGTGCCGCTCCCGGCTCCAGCCGGCGCTCGGAGCACGGCACTCGCCGGCATCTCACGAGCTGTGTACAGGCAAATCTTTCATTTTTCTTTCATTACCTCGGCATGTACTGTCACTTAATTTTTATGTATGCAATCCTTCCTGACAAATATGATCTGCTGCCTGGTAATTCATCTGACGTTCATTCTGTTCCTTGCTCTAATTACGGCTCCGTTCCCGCCGCGGCGGCGGGCGCTGCCGAGCCCCTGCTACACCTGTCAGCCGGGTCGGGGCTGCCTGATGCCCTTTCATGCCAGTCTGCTGCTAGCAAATACAAGCAAAGGGAGAAATGAGATGAATATATTTGCATAAGCCTCACGTTCAATTCATGGGTCAGCAGCCAGAGAAATGATGGCTCAGGGCGGTTGCCAGGGCAACGCAGCACCGGGAAGTGCCCGGGCTGCGCGTCGCGCCCGGCCCGCGCGGGTGCCCTGCTCTGGTGTGGGGTGTCCGTCCCTCACAGCTCCTTCAGCAAATGTCTTAATTAAACCAAACCCAACACCAGTCCATTTCCTGCTGCTACAAAACCTCTAGCTCTGGCAAATTATCAAAAAAATAAAAAGAAGCTTCATGTCTCATATTTTCTGATTGTTAAAATTTTCTTTTTCCCTTGCATCCAAGAACCGCTGGAAACGGTGATGTGTCCATCCCTCACACAACCCCTCCAGTCTCACTCACTGCTCCCTCTGTCCTGCACCTCTCACCTGTTTGCAGGACACTGGTGATGTGAGGAAGGGCAGGGTTTGTGCACCAGGGGCTGAGCTCTTCCTACTCCAGCTTTCTCAATTAAGAGAGAGCAGCCCTGGTAAAGGTCACAAGCTTGGCTTACATGTGCAGCCAGTTTCCAAGCCCCAATTTATTCTTATTAATATAATAAGTGCAGCAGTCAAACTGGATAAGATCATATAATTAGACATGATCATATTTTGGCCTGTTCAGATGATGTGATTGTAACTTCCTGTGAAGAGGATTTATTTTCATCTATTAAGTATGGTGGGGATATATCCTAGGACAGCTTTTGATACAAAGAAAAATCTATTTTATGAAAGTAAACTGTAGAAATGCCTCCTATTTTTTAAGCACACACAAAACAAGGCAGGTATTTTCCTTCCTGAGGAGCCCAGTGCTGCTGACCACTATTAGCAATGAAATTTGTTCACATCCAAGAAAGGATTCAGCAAGACACACTCAGCAGAGGAAACTGCACAAACAAACATTGTGTGTTCCAAAGTCGACTGAGAGACATTAGTTTAAAAGAGCTTAAATATTGCACCAAAAGGCAAAGTTCCTTCACTGCTGTAATACAGAAGCACCTTTGGGACTCAAAAAATTCAGATCCCTTAATAAAAATTGAAAATCAGCCACCTCTCAAGAGGTTACAGACACAATTATGAAATACTTTATACTGTAAGAATTGAAGAATGAACTGCATAACTATGCAATTTTCTATAGCACTAGAATTAATGTTAAAACTAAAAATGAGGAAGATAACCTTGAGATATGTGGAAGGTATGAAGGAAAGCTGGATGTTTAAAGCATAGGCCAGATTTCAAATGAAGTCCCTTTTTGGGACAGATGAGCCATGAGGCCTCACCCACCTCAGGCAGACCCAGCCCCCATCAGAGCAGAGCCCTGACCAAAGGTAAAAAGGTAAAAGGTTCTGGGGGAGAGCACTGAATTCCAGCAAGCACCGTGCAGCCAAAGTGCTGTTAGAGTGGAAAAGCTGCATTTGCCATGTGAGCTGTAAAACACACAGCAGTCCAGGCCTTCCAGAAAAAAAACCAGGTTTTTAAACAGCAGATACCTATTAATGCCTCCAAAGAGCATTCAAAATGCAGCCCCCATGCCCTGACTCCCACTCGTGTCACCACGGGGGGATGGACACCCTGCATTTGAACATCAGAGCTGACAGCGCACGCCAGGCCCTGCTTAACGAGTACCAGCTTACCTAAGGAATGTGCTGCAGTGGTTTTAGAACTAAAGAACCGGCCTAATCCAAGATCTCCCAGCTTCACCACCCCTGTGGCTGTTATAAACACGTTGGCTGGTTTTATGTCTGCAAGAAGAAAAAGGTAAAAGGTCAAAGCCACAAAAGGTTATTTGGTTCTAATGCTGCAATAGAAGCATCGCCTGGAGCGCTCACGGTACAAAGGGGCTCGAGCAGAACCTGCTCCTTTAGAGCTTTGATAGGCTCAGCCTTCCAAGGCTTCGAGCTCTGCACAGACACAAAAATCAGAGTGTACTTCCCAGCACACAAGAAATACCAATGAGGGAAAATGTAGGAAACAGCTCAACAGAACAGAGGCAACCTCTTTGACTGCTGGAAATCAAAGACACGAGCCCAGTTCTCTTTGGGAATGATCACTTTGCACAGGAAACTGCACTGCCCACCACCATTCCCTCATGAAAAGGGTAATTACTGTTCCACATATACATAAATCCTGGGCTCTACACAGCCCAGCTGGTTCATGGAGGGTAGATATCACTACAACCCCTGTTTCCCAAGCAGTCATACCAGAACTGAGAGGCCCTTTCCTCATGTTAGAGCAGACCCAATGGGAGAGGCTCCCCATTTCAGCCATCACAGACCTAATTCAGGTACAAGTGATTCACTGCATCAGGGGATGTGTAACGGAGCAAAAATGGTATCACATTGCTGAAAAGTACAGTGAAGAATTCCTCCTTCAAAGGAGCAAGGAATAAACAGCAGCCAAGATGGGTGCTGGTACCTTTTGGGAAATTTGCATTTCCTGAGTCCAGTCCTTCCCAAAGCACCTCACTGACACTGAAAGCAACAGTGTAATTTTTGGATAGAGCTCAAAGTTATAAGATGTTCTGAGACAAGCGATTCAAAAATAATTAATGAAAATAGAGAACAGGTGATGAGAGTGTGGGACATATTTGTATTAATATTTCAGAAAAGCCCGCAAGACAGGAAAACTCTTCTCAACTCTCTAAGGTCACAGCTAATATAATGAAGACTATTTCTTAGAGTTCACTGTATTCAGGAGTCTCAGCATTTTATTTCTGACACTTTTCTAATGGCAAGTTTGACACTTCTACTTAATATCAGTGTCTGGAATACAAAGCAGCTCATCTTCCTAATACCACCCTCACTTCGGCCTGAATGCTTTAACGATGAGGCAGAGACAGAAGGAGAAATCCATCTCGCAGGCTCCAGCCTCTCTAAACATGCATTGGCTGAACATCAGCATAATTGTTTTTGAATGTAGGCGCTTACTAATTGGAACATTATATTATTATTCAGTGAAAAGAGACTGAATTAATGTTACCTCTGTGCATCACCCTGCGGGAGTGCATGTGTTCCACTGCACTGCATAACTGCACAAAATATTTCCACACCGTCCTTTCCGGGATTAACCGTTTCTGCTTTTTAAAATACTGTGGGAGGAAATAAATAAAAGATCAGTGAAAAAGCAACATATTTGACTCGTTCCTGGAATTGTGTTAGTCAGCTGCAGGTTGCTCGTGTCTTCCAGATCTGCAGCTGCATGACTTTTCTTCTGATTAGCTTTTAACTCCTCCTCTCTATGTGGAAACTTCGATGCAGTTCGCTAATTAACAACTATTATGAAAAATATGCTTAAATAGGTTTGACATTTTTGAATGGACACAATTATGATTAGCATTAATCTCCTTAATTACCTTGCAAAACATATTTAATGCCTCAAAACAACAAATGTCTCAAATATTTTGCCTTAAGAAACAAAAGGCCATTAAGCAACCCCCCCGTAAACATTCATTATTGCATTGTCTACTAACAAGACTAAGGAAATCTGCTTTCCTTTTTTAAAAGATGGCCAGAGCATCAATAGAATATCCATGTTCCTTCTGTGATCAGGTAGAATAATATATTCTATTTCATGCATAATAGGAATACTAAATGACCTGCACTCTCCAGTGAGACAGAGGCTCTCCTGATCAGCTGGGTGTGCTCAGGCAGCGCCGAGCGCAGCCGGGTCCCGTTCCAGGGACCTCTGGTGCCTCCAAGCTCTCAGAAATATGGGCAGCACAAAGCAGCACCACCGAGGGCAGCGTGGCCCTGGCTCCCTGCAATACTGGAGTCTTCTTCAAGCCACTACAGCAATAAAGAGCCAGCTGCACACTTCAGTGAAGGGTAAGCATTACAGACCTTCAGCTGCTCTCCCTCCTTTGCAGGGGGGCACACCAGCCGTGTCTGGCACTGCACCCAGGCATCCCAAACCTGCAGCGTTCAGATCATGGGTCCCTGGCTTCTCACTGAGCCAGCTCTACAGCCAGAGCATTAACAAAATACCCTTCAACACTCCCAGAGGTTTCCCATTGCTCCTCGAGCCCTGCCACACAGGGTGGCACTGGGAGCACCACGCACCCTCCTGCCTCACCACAGCTGCACTTCCTTTGCATGGCACCCGTGAGAATTCCCACCTGCAGCAGGAATAAAGGAGGGAATGGCTCGCTGCCCCTTTCTGCATCTCATGTTTTCCCCTCAGCACTGACATCTGATGTCCGTTGTCACATTCCCTATTTTATGTGAAATGCTGTTACCAGTTCGTGTTTGACTCGAGCAATGGCAAATTTTCTTCTGCAGATCAGCTGTGAAGGGGCACGACTGTGCAATTCCCCAGGCAGCAAATCTGACAGATTGCAACAGTCTCAACCCAAAACTGGAGAGAGAGCATAGAGGAATTACAGAGGGTGAGGGAGAAAGTGTTATATACACAATAAAATTATTTAATTCTCATTAAAATATTTAAGAGTGGATATGCAAGACCACAAGTGATAATTTTCTAAATGTCATGTCCAATAAGGTTCGCCTGACATTTACAAGGAAGTCCCAACTCTCCAGTGGGTTTTCCTGCAGCTCTACATCCCTCATAAATAATGCAGGCACCGGGGCATGACAGAGACAGGCCCTGGGTTTATCACCCTCACACCTTGCCAGGGTTGTCACTGCTGCTTCACCAAAAATCCACACAGGAGCTTCAGCTCCTGGGGAGGGGAGAGGGTGACACGGAGGAGCTGGTGGGGAAACTCCCCTGCTGCAGTGCAGCTGCATTTAGGAGGCAGCTTTTGTTCCCTCTTGCGTTTAGGGCTTGGTTTTGGTTTTTTTACCTCTGGTAGAAATTTTTTAAAACTGAATTCCTAGATTTGTACCAGTTGAAAAACTTTGTTTATATGACCTTGAAAAAAAGAAATGCATTTTCTTCATGTCTGAAATACAGAGGGAACACAGAGCTGTGGACACTGGAAGCCAGCACAATCCAGAACTGGGCAAGGCACCAATCCCAGACTCTACCAGTTATGTTTTGGAAAGTGTAACTCCTATTATAATGACACAGAAAGTTATTTTTAAAAATTAAATAGCCAACCCTGATTAGCCAATGAACGTATTTGTCAGTATTTTTAAACCACAAACTACAGATGCCTAAAAATACAAATATTTCATATCATGAAATCTTATAATTCTGTAGGTAAAACTTTTGCAAGCCAAGATTGCAAAGTCAAGCAGCACCCTTGTAGAGCCCAGGAAGGCCTCACACAGCCCTAACTTCTGCTCTCACAATCCTTGGGCTTTTTCCATCTTAACCACAACCACAACAGGCCTGAGATGAGCTGCAAGTTTCCCAGGAAATGGGCAGAGCCCAGCAGAAGCCCCAAGGAAAGAGGAAGGCCAAAGGCAGAGCTGCTGTGTCCCCCCAGCTCCCCGAGGCTGGGGCAGATCCCCCTTCCCCCCTCGGGTCAGGCTGGGCTGGAGCTCCAGGGCTCCCCCAGGATGACTCTGCCAACTGCTGCTCCCAGCACTCGCCCAGGGCTCTCCTGTCAGACCTAGCAGATCTTCCTGGATCCTGGAAATTCAGCCACTGGCTGTGGCCTGAACGGGTAACTCGTTTGACAGCCTTTGGCCTAGTGCCTCATGGCTCTGCTGGCAAAGAAAACAAATCTGTTAATAAGATATTTTAACTGTGACAACAAGGAGGAGGAGAATTTTCCAAACATTCATTTATGATAATTACATAATAATGATGGCAAAAACCAGGTAAAACATGGAGAGAAGGTTGAGAGTGCTAACAAACATGATATAACACATCTGTTCTCACAAGGGATGTTTGTCTAAAGATTAACATGTCAAAGAAAATATAAAAGCAGGTGGTAACAGCTTAACTAAAGCTGGTTTGCAGCAATACAAGTATTCCTAAGAGCAACATAAAAGAAGAACAAGTACTTGAAACATTTTCTCAAACCCAAATCCCCGCTGCAAAGGAAGTCAATAGACTTCCTTGAATGTCTTCAGAGTGGCAGACAGGCCACGTGAATAGTGAACCCAGCAGTAATTAAATGTCCCCATCAGTCATGGACTGAGTAAATCAACCTTGCAATAACACGTGTCCCACCAGATCACAGACACTTCCCTCTGCAGCAGTGACCAGAAACTCAGGGCGTGGCTAGGGGTATTTAAAATGCCACCAGCCACTCGGGTTCAGGTCTGGAAGCAACCCATGGGTGTGCAAAACTGCAAGAGGAGTAAAAAAGTGCTTCTAACCCAGCTGTGCTCACCCCACTGCCTCAGGTCTGCCTAATCCTGGAAGTCTGCAGCCCCTCCAGGACAGACACATCCTTACCTTAATCATCTGCGAGAGATCCCCAGCATCAGCCAGCTCCAGGACAATGTTGAGTTCATTGTCTTCAATGAAAGAATCCAAATACTTAATTATGTTGGGATGGTTCAGTTGCTGCAGAGGGAGGGAATGCAAGAGGAGCAGTTACATCGTGGTCAGGACAACTCCCAGACACAGCACCTGCACCTCCTGTGAGCCACCAGCAAAACCTCCACAGTGGGGGCACCCCAGCCTGGGCCAGACTGCTCCAGACAAAATCCTGGGAGAAACAGCACTGCCCACAGGCACAGAATGCTGGAGATGTCCTTGGCAAAGAGCAGCTCCACCAAACAGGGTGAAACAATCTCTTCTATTGCAAACTCGTGAAACGTTTAAAAGCCATGTCCTGAAGGATGCCCTGGTAAGCAAGAACCGATTCCCCCCCATCAAATGCAACCAAACCCCCAGATGTTGGTGACAGCACTCAAGGTCTCTTTGCCCCTTAAAAGAATAACAAAACAAAATTAAAACTTTGAAGGAGGACAGAACCACACAAAGTGTACATGTAAGTATATTATCTGATTATTTATGCTGGCTTTTTCACTAATTCCTTTCTTTCATTTCAGTATATCTCATTCTTACATTCACAACTGCTGCTTGAATTTTTTTTTCCTAGAACCCAAAAATATCACAGATCCTCTTTCTGAATGTAAACCTCAGCATTATTTTCCTCCTTAATATTGAGCAACTGGCTCATGTTTATCCTTCCCTACAGCTGACAGGCTCAGGCTACAACTGCATGAATTTGAACAGAAATCCCTAAAATCACAGACATGGAAGTAATTATTTAATACTTTTAGGATGAAATTTGACTAGCTAAACTAAATTTTTAGCCTTTTGTAGTCTGTTACATTTACTAAAAATAGGTACTTAAAGTGCAACACATCTATGTTTTTAACCAACAATTTAAAATAAGCTACTAAGGCATCAAAATCACTTGGTTTAATCACTTAAACACACTCTGATTTCAGAGCCTTTATCTAAATTATCATTTTTCATATGTGATATTGATACATACACATACATGAGATGCACAGCCAAAACTGCTTTCTCCTTTACTGTGTAAGCTTTATTTGCCAACCTGAAAACAATTTTTTCCACAAAACAAAACAAACAAACAAACAACAAAACTCCAAGAAAAGAAAAAGAGATAAAAAAGAAAAAAAAGTTATTATAAAAATTCTTACCTTCAAGAGGTCAATTTCTTTAATGCAATCTTGCCTTGCCTTGGCATCCATCATTTCAAAAATCTTCAAACACAAAAGCATAGAAGATAAAAATGAAGCAACAAAAAAAAAGTACTTTAACAAGCAGTTGGTGTTTCCTTCCCCAGTTTTTACATCCTCTACTGTAATGAGTATTCACACAATCCCCAGATCAAAGAAAGATCAATGTTTTCTTTATTTTGAAACCACCACAGGGATAACATTGGGGTAAAACTAATTTTAAAACCCATAGGCAATATCCTAACCAGCACAAAAAAGAAAGATACAAGTTTGTGAATTTGCTGCTGTGATTTTCATTGGTTTAATTATTATTAATTTCATGTAGTAAATAAAAGACAAAATGTTTACTTTTCTCTTTTAAACAGTACAGCTTCCACTGATTTCTCTGTAATAATTAACAATAACTTTGAGCGCTAATATTCATTCTGCAACGATCACTAAATCACTGGAAATGAGAGTGTGGAGGATTTGTTGAAGGATTAAAGGCAAATTTCTTCAAACAAAATGCTGTTCTGAATACTGCCCAATACTTCCAGCCAAGTTTAAACAGATCTACACTTCTGCCATCCAAGTTCTCACAAACTCTTCCCCAACTCCACCAGTAAGCCCCAGCCTTTTTCCTTTGCACGTTCCCATGGTTCAGCTGTGTTGGGATGACAGCTCCTCATGGCACCAGCCCAGCCACAGGCCCTCACTGTCTCACACATTTAATAACAATTTGAACCCTCTTCATAAGGTAAAAGGTGAAATTTGAAATAAATACGAGATGGCAGCAGTGCTGTGCAATCCTGCCAGACGCAGGAACCCCCAGCAGGGTGATGAGGAGCAGACCCTGCAGGGCAGAGCTGGCAGCCCCCAGGTCAGCAGGCAGGCCTCGGATCGTCCCCATCCCACCCCAAAGCAGGGACTGCAGGAAATGCTCACCTGCACCTTCTTCAGTGCCACAGGTTTCCTGTCCAGCAGACAAGTAGCTCTGTAAACTTCGCTGAACTGGCCTCGCCCGATCTTTTTCTCAATCTGAAAATCTGCCAAGGTGCAGCGATACGGGTACGCCGTTAAATGTCTCTGTCAAAGGAAAGGCAGTCAGGGACCCCAGAGAGCCACTCAGCCCCTCCTGCTGCCCCTGCTCGTGGGGGAGGGCTCAGCCTCGGCCCCTCGGAGCGGAGAGCACCCACCACACACCAGCTCCTGGCACGTGGAGCAGCCACACAGCCTGGAGGAGCCAAACGACTTCTTTACAAAGGGAATTAAAGTCTTGCCTTCCGTGTAAGTAACTAATTAATCCCAAACTGCTCTGGCTCGTTCCACAGCCTCTCAGCAGCTCTGCCTGCCTGTGCCACCGGGGAGATGCAGATGCTGCAGCAGAGCAGTCCCAGGTAAACAGGCAGGCAGGGAGGGAGGCACAGCCTAACGAGGAGCACGGACCCCACGGACTGCCAGGGCTCCCGCGAGCCCCGCTCGGCTCCTCTGGCCTTAGCACGGCTGCCAAACAATGCTTAAAAAAGAAATTATGGAAATTAATTACTCCAAGTTAGCACACGTGCCAAGGAGAACGTTTTTGAGTTTCAGCATCTTGAGCCATTTCAGAGTTTGCATCAAAACCCACAAAAAGAGAAGTTCCCAGCACAGGCTGGGGGTGGGGAAGGGCTTCCCAGGGATGAGCCAGGCCTGCAGCCCAAGCACGCCCAGCACAAGTGTCCCGGGAGGGCTGCGTGGTTTAAGGAATGACTGTTGCCACCACTGCCATTTCCTAATGCAGCAGGAGAGAGCTGGAATTGAGATTTGAAATGCAGGAAAAGCTTTCAGCCCAGCGTTAGGACCTGCAGCTATTTCTGAAGGCGAGTCCCACAGAAAGAGGAAGGTCATTTCTCCAAGTGTTTCCTTCAAGCAGCTCAGGGCATGGCTCCCTTTAAGAACCCTCCAGTCTCCCCTACACTCTGGAACAAGTCACCAGCTATTAACTGCAATCAGAGTTTGGGTCAGCTCTCAGAGCTTGTGCCGTGCTTGGAATTATGCTGCATTCACAGAGAGAACAAAAACCAAACCAAAATTCAAGTCTAAGGATTCATGTCTCCAAGTTTGGCAGTGTACACTACCCAATAAACTGGGAGCACCCTCTCAGTGATGAGGGAACAGGTATCCCACAGTCACCAGGCAAAGGGCAGAAGGCCACCATTGCTCTGCTCTATAGTTTACATACATTCTCTAAGTTCCTGAATTATCACCAGAGTGAGGCAACACAGGATGAAACAGACAAAAATTCCAATTAATCAGCCCCTGCTGCCTTCTCAGTTCAAACTGGTTGCAACCTCCCTTTGCAGGGGTCTGAAAAACAGAACCACTGCTCAATGCCATCACAGTGGATGGGAGGGCTCAGTTCATCCAGGCAGTGTAACAAACATCAGTGCCCTGCCCTGCCTGCCTGACAAAGCAGGAGAGCCTGCACACAGGGATCTGTCCCCTTTGCCTGGTTCCCACCAGGAACATCTCTGCTTCCCAGCTGTTCTACACACCAGCTGCTAAGTGAGTTCCTTGATCTGTGCACACAAACCACTTTCCCCAGATGAAACAAAGGTGTCAGCACATAAACCTACAAAGTACTTTTTCCTAATTTAAAAATAGAAAGGAATCACAGCATTTCCTTCACTGTGTCCATGTGCCTCCTGAGCTGTTCTTGAGCAGTAAGAAAGTCTGAGCAAAAGCTTTTCTAACTTGCAGTCACCATTCACAATAGAAGCAGCACTTCTAACAACATTTTATGAGGCAACTACTACAAAACTTTATTTTTCAGAAAGAAATCCACATTGAAATCAAGGACAGTTTCTACCGGCCTTTCCTAAATCATTAAAGTGTGTGTTTATACCAAGAGTGCTTACGTATAAATTTATATTTCAAGCATGTGCCCAGAAACATCTACCAACTTCTGAACTTGGAAGCATAAATAAATGTTAGGCAAGTGTGAGGGGAATGTGCCCCAGCCCCTTGGCCACGGAGAGCCCCAGAGCCTGCTGGTGGCTGGGGGTGATGCTGCCCATGCCTGGACACCTCTGCTGATGTGTTCTGGCACCTCCAGGACTGCAGCTGCACGTTTACATATGCAATGACCTAGATTTGCATGGGCTATCACAACCTATCAGACCTAATTAAAGTAACAGAGCTTTCAGAGAGGGCAGGAGATGTTTGATTATGGAACAAACCAGGAATCATCCTCAGGTGAGCCCAAAGTGCACCAGAAAGCTCCCTCTGATCACAGGCCACCTTCCCCTCTGCCTTGCTGTAGTTGAAGGTGAGCAGGAAACTGCTGAGCACCACTGCAAGGACAGACAGACACCAGAACCAGCTGCCTCCTCAGAGCCACAGCCCTGCCCTGGCACACACTGCATTTATTCAGGACTTTTCACATGGGGCTCTCCATTGCTTTCTAGTCCTTCCACAATTAACCACCACAATTTTTCAGAAAGCTGGCAAAGAACCAATCCCTTCATTCAAACAACCACTGATCTTTATTCCTGCAAACCTCAGACTTTTCATGTACAGATACCAATTGTGTGGAGTAAGATACCACCATCATCTTCTAACTTGTCCATTAAAATATATTTTCTCAGTTTTAGGAGAGATTTAGGCTCAGGTTTCCAGAAGTGCAGTAAAATCAAACCCCTGCCTCTATAGATCAGGTGTCAAGATCAACTATGGAGCTTGAATTAAAAAAAAAAAAGAAGAAGAAGAAAAGGGGAGGAAAAAACCAACCAAGCAAAAGGAACCCCAGCCCTGGACACTACAAAAACTGGGCTGTGTGCACATTTCTGTTCCCAGGGCAGCTGTAGGAAGGGCACAGTCTGGGAAGAACTTGTTTTCAGACAAAGGCTGTTCTCTTCATGCACACAAGGAAGTCTCATTCTTCTCCTACTCCATGGAAAAAAAAGTGCCAAAGAATTCCTCATGCAAATAAAAAAACCCCTTCATTTTGAAGAAGAAATGCAGAGATCATTCCAAGAACAAGCTCTTCTGGACATCTCCTCTGCCATACATGTGCTGTGTGAGATGGAACCACTGGTGCCAGAGCACAAATTCCAAAGCTGCCAAAAGCAGGCAAGGGCAGCCCTTGTCAGAACTTCAGGAGGAATTCTGCCAGGGCTTTCAGCCTCCAGTTTTGAGGTGTTACAAGATTATCTGCAGAACAGAATTTGTAAGGTTTCTAAGGACAGGCAGGTAGGATGCCTACACACCCTGAACACATTTGATATGTTTTATTTTTCTTCATGAGTAGTTGTCCAGAATTTGTGTTTTGGGACGGGGAAGAATAAGGAAAAACTCTTCTGTAGAAAGACTTTCAATCTCCAGAACAATCAGTGTTTGACCAATACATTTACCTCTGTGTAATTATTTCAGATCCAGGGAAAACCTGAAGAGCCCCAAGAGAGCTGTGGGAGCAGCTCTGCCTGCAGCCTCTAAGGCCTTGTTTTGGGCAAGGAGCAAAAATCTCCCAAACACAGCCCCAGTGCAGAGCCAGGCCTGCCCCTGCTCCCCCAGAGGCACAAGGAACCCAAGGGCTGAGAGAGGGGATTGCTCACTGCTAATTCCACAATACAGAAACCCAGAGTGCTAATGTTAATTCATAATCAAGTCAGTTGTTTTACTGCTGATTGGCATGTGGAAAACAGGCACCAGTCAGCCCTGCACAAAGGGCTGCAGGCATTTAGAGTATTTGTAATCAACCTAAAAACTGTTAGGATTAGTTAACCAACAGTTAAAAAGTCAGACAGTCCAATCTTCAGATGCCAATAAAAGCATCTTTCCTGTAGAGCCATGAAATGAAATATTCTTTAGAAGAGTAAAAACATACTCGCCCAATTAATTTTCTGAAATCTCATTAAAAAATTTAGCCCGACTAAGTCATACACTTCTGACCTGAATTTTAATTATCTTTCTGCTGGATAGAAGGTTTTTTCTGATATTTGCAATGCATCATTAATTTTAAAGGAACGGTTTCCCTGCTTCTAAAGTGCATACTTCATCTGAGTGACATTTACTGTAAGTAATTTCACCTTTAAAAGACATCTGCAGTGCTACTGGGGGAGCTCCAGCCCCTCCTGCAGAACGTGCAGACATTACAAGCAATGATTTACTATCAGCATCAGTATTTCAAACCCTTTTAGGATGTCCAAAATGATACACCTGCCTCCACTCAATAATGCCTACCTGAAAAGAATTTTGCATACTTTGAGACTGAAATTCCAGTGTGAATTTATGAGAACACATTAGAACAGATTGATTAAAGAAGGAACTTCTAAGCTTGCAAGAGATGAGGAAACTTTTAAAATATGGATTATCCTTCAAACAGGTAGCCAAGTAATTATTGAAGAATACATCAGGTTTTTCAATTTGAGCTTCAAAATTAGACTACACATAAAATATCCTTCACCTGACCTGTTACCTGGAATTTAAAGTTTGCTGAAGAACTTGGCTTAAGTTTCAAAGTTTCAGCATCCCTGGGATCCATCCTGATATCCAGATATTCTGTGCCTATCTAGACATTTGTCTTACTACACCACAAAGGAAGAGAAAAATACCAGCTCAGAAATAGTAGGACAAGGTGACATTCACAAAGAAATTAAAATTACCATAGAAATAATCTCTTAACAGCTCTGCTGCTAAAATGTGAGTATATAAAAGAGCTATTTAAAAGTGAGTTACTGTGTTTATTTAGTATGAAAACTAAGTGAAAAATTACAACTCTATATTTTTATATCACTGATATACTCCTAAATAATTTTATTACTTACTGCTACTTAGTGTTTACACACTAAGTAATCTGGAGACTTAAATAATTAACACCTTCATTCTGGAACATTACTAGAAAATGTTCTCCCTCTAGCTAATGAACTTCCTTGGGGTATTTCTGGGCAGGTATGAGAGCCAAAAGCCAAAACTGTCATTTTATTGGACATTTTAAAAAATGTTTGTATTACAGATAACTTCTCAGTATCCAGCATTTCTCAAAGGTTTCATCTTATTAGCTAAACTCCAGCAGTTAAAGACAGAAAAGCAAAGCCTGACTCATACTCTGTACTGATCAGTTCTAAAGCAGAAACAACACCTCTGTCAGAACTGACAGAAAAAGAAGCTTTAGGAAGCAGCATAATTACAGGAGAAGCTTCTGGGAGAGGAGCACGTTGCTGCTCTGGTCTTTTGGGGGCTGGCACAGTAGTTTGTAACGAAGGGGCTGCGAGCAAGAGAAGGCTGCTCCATTCAAAGCTCCCTCCTCATCCAAGGCTCTAAGAACCCATGCTCTGCTTTCTTCTGCTCAAGTTTTTATCTCTGCCATTAATGACATTTCTCATAAGACCAGCTTGGTCAATTTTATCTTCCCAAACCTCCCTCCCACAATTACACAGCATGTCTGCATTACTCAGATTTTCCAGAAGAAAGAAAGGATATCATTTCAGATTCTCCAGGTAAAAAGTATCAGAGATTTGAAAAATTTATATAAATATATTCCTGAAAAATGGAAAAACAAATATATGTCATCAGCAACCTTATCATGCCACCAGTGTAAGGCTTCTAAACACTACCTTTTTAATATGCATTTCCCAGTTCCTTGGTAGGCTGCATATTTTTGGTTTTCAGGTCTTTTTATGTTATTTTGACAGCAAAACCAAAGGCAGTCTTCCTGCAATTCTAATTCCAAATTAGACCATTCTCAGAGCAGTTTACTAGAGCCCCCCCATTAACAGAACTTGGGTATTACCAGAGTTGAGGGGAGGTTTCACTGAACAATGACCATACAGCAAAATGAGCCCACTCAGCATCAGCATCACAGCAGAACACAGATTATTAGCTACTAATTACACTTAACTATGTCATTACAAATTCTAACATGTGCTCCAAGATGCCATGAATGTATCTGCTGCACAGGAACACTTCCTAATCTTGTTCATGAAATAATTACAGGGGCACTATCCTGCCAAATGAGGCAGTAATTAACCCTAATTGCTCAAATGCAACTGGCTAATTCTAGGAGATTAATCAAGGGGATTCAATTATTATTAAATGACTTAATATGACAAATTGCTACATTAGGAGAGGGGGCTTTGCTCCACACCATGGTACTTTCCCAGCAGTGCATTCCCTGTGTGCACAAAGCTCCCCCTCAGCAGAGGCTGTGCTGGGCACTGGCAGAGCTTTCCCAAGGACAGCTCTGGCTCAGGGGCCCTGGCTCACCCCAGCCCTCCCCACACTCACATCCCACCACTGCTGCAATTCTCTTCTTCTGACAGCTTTCCAGGCTGCTTTTGCTTTATTCCTAAATACAACACTGGGGCAAAACTGAATTGCTCTGATCAACAGAAAACAGGCTGAAAAGTCAAGCAGCCAGAATTCACAAAATCCAAGTTTCATAATTCCACAGACTGTGGGCTAATCCTGGTTTTAGCTCCCTTCTGCAGAAAGGCAGGCAGAGAGAGGAGCTGCTACAGTGAAACTTCATTATAGTGTGGACAAAATACATTGCAGGATGAGTTCCAGAGACTCACAGGGAGCCTACAGTTCCATGTAGGATGAGCTTTTTCTTTTATCTGGTAATTACTTCTCCAGGACTTACTATAAAAAGAGATAAAATACATTTATTCACTTACACAATAATCTATTTTACTTTGGCTTTTTCTTCAAAGAATCAAAGACATGAGAAAACCAACTCAGTATGTTTTCATAAGATGATTTAAAAACACTTGCTTTAAGCAAAATTTGAACCATTTCCTTTTTCTCATATTATAATCAAAAAGTGGGTTCAGGAAACTGGCTGGCTGGCAGAATCCCAAACTGGATATTCTCTAAAACTGCTACAACTGCACTAAAAACAAAAGGAAGGGGACAAAAGCAGCTAAATGCTAAGAAATCAGGAGATTTCTAGAACAAAGGTGAGAAAAGACAGAGGGAGATGGATCAGACACCCGCACTTACCTGAGGATCATGCTGGAACTCCTGCCCTGGCAGCTTGCACAGAGGGTTGTTCTGGTCCCCTAGATGATGAGGATGGTTGTGCTGCCCTTCCATGGTATCATACCAAACTCTGCCTCTCGGCTCTGCTGAGGCAAAAGAAAGGGGAGAGGTTGGTGGCTGCCTGGCCAGCCGCACTCAGGGCTGGGCCCAGGGGGCTGCAGCAGCAGCAGGAGCTGAGCCCTCCTGCCCAGCCTGACTCCCACAGCCATGTCCCTTCCCCAGAAAAGGCCACTCACAGCTTTTGGTTAGCCCTTACCCACAGCCCGCCATTCCCAGTGCCATCATTCCTGTCCTTGGCACTGACTGAAGCCTCGTGGAGACAAGGGAAGATTTAGTGGCCAACACAAGCATTTGCAGAAACTTATTTCAAGAGTTTTGGCAAGTATTCACTCAGAGAAAGAACACAACCTGACCTCATCAGTGTATTAATAGTGCGTGCCTGGCACTTGGGCAATGACTAAGTCTTAGTTTAAAATACAAAGGTATTTTAAATATTTGTGGGAGTGGGGGAGAAAATATGATGAAGAAGAATTTCTGCAGCAAGTAGTGCTCAATTCTTTTAACAGTTGTCTGTGAAATAAACCCTTGGTTCTGGCAGATCTCTCCAACACCAGCTACCATAACACAGGGGGAAAGCAGAGAGAGGCTCTCCTCATGTCCCAGACAAATGAACCTTCACTCTGACAAAAGAGCTGTAGCTCCTGCTATGTTACACAGGTGAACACATGGCTTGCTCTCAATAAAAACAGTTTTTCAAAGCCAGTACCATGAAACTCCAGTGGGGGAAGGAGAATGACTGCTAGTATGAAGAAATTTGATTTTTAAGATCTTTTCAGTCTCAAGCATTTGTAGGTTTATTAGTAACCATGTGAAAATACCCAGATAAAACTATGCCTCAATATTGACATTAAAGTGCCCTATGAAATTCCTACCTTCTGTTATACTGCTGGAACTATCTTAATTATTTTATTATTCAAGATTTGGAGAAAGGCAGTTTACTTGAAGGGACAGCCACATGCTCTCTCTTCCAAGCCCACACACACACACACACAGAGCAAACCCTGGTTCCAACACAGGAACCTGGACATGCCACGTTCCCAGCACAGGGACACGTCCAAGCAGTGCCACTGAAGTGTCTGCAGCCTAACACTGATCAAACTGGGCATCCACTGTGTCCTGCCTTCCAAAAGACTAACGCTCAAACAGGGAAGGGATTTACTTGTGGACATGGGAACCTGAATGACCCGATCACAGCCCAGTGTGAGCAGTGCCAAGGGGCCCTAAGGAAACTCAAGGAGCAATCCCTTGCTGTGAGGGAGCAGCAGGGGCTGGCAGCTCACAGCCCAGAGCCCACCTGCCCCCAGCAGGGACAGGCCAGGGCAGGACCTGCACTCGGGCACTGCTTGTTTGAAGTGCTGCAGCTGGAGGCAGAGGAAGGAGTAAGAGCAAACTAGCAGCTTTGAAAAGAGATCCAGCAGAGCTCACATGACAGCACTGAGCCCGCTGACACCTCGGGACAGCGTGTCCTGCCCAGGCTGTCAGCTGGGCTATTCCAGGCTTTGGCACTGCACAGGGAGAGAGAAGGGGAATCCCCGGGAAGGGGCTTCACAGAGGATCTTCAAATAGCAGCCAACAACACACAGACACTGCACTGCATCAGAAAAGGTATGCTCTTAACACTGGCCCATTTTTACTTGGCATTGTCTTAGCTCCACACTTTTCCTTTTATTCCTGCTTCCAAATTTCCTACAGAGTTCTGCAGTATCGCACATTTTCACACTGAGTCTTGACTATGACTGTAAATCAAAACATCTTTAAATTGCATGAAGCATCACACACCTTTCCAGAAAGTGAACAAAAGAACAGAATCATCATTACCATCACAGGAAAAATGGCCACAACCCACATGGGATGAACAGCTCCTTTTCTCCCACACTACTGTCACCTTACTGCTGTACAGCTATTACTCCATGCAGCAGCACTCCCAGGTAACCTGGAGTTTTTCAAAATACAGGGAAAACAAAAACCCTCTTGTGCAGTCAGCTCCCCTGCCACACCCCCAGCTGCAATTCCTCTCTGGGTACCAGTGTCCATACACCTAATCAGTAGAGAGCAGAACACAAAACCCCATCAAACCCCTGATACCTTGCAGGTACCTGACAGGTGGGATTCTCAGGGCAGAACAGCCCAGGGCACTTGGTAGCAAAGGCCAGGATCATTAGTTACAAGACACTCATTAAGGAGCAGAACCTCATCAGCATCCTGGCATTCAGTCCCAGCCGCCCTGGTGCCCCGGGTGCTCCTCGGTGAAGCAGCTGTGACCAGTCTGATCGGGTATCACCATGTGTCTCGGGATGCCTCCAACTCAACTGCAGGCCAAATTATTTGCTCCCAGATGTATAATCAACATGACAGGACCATGCACCTCTCGAGCAGGCAGCAAAGCAGCAGCTTGTGTTCAGCGTTACAACCGCTTTCTGTACCAGCACTTTTCACCTTCCTGCAAGACACACCAGCTGCTCTGTGTGCCCGTGCTCAGCCCGGCTGCTGCCCAGCACACACACACACACACACACACACACACACACACAACTGAGTGTTAAAGCACAGATGTGTCACATACACAAATCTGCTTTTCCCCTCAGTTACTGTATGCCTCTCTTATCCTCCTACACAGGGACTAGGGAGGGTAGCAAGCAGGTCTGTTTGGGTACCTTGTGTAAAACAAACAGAAAAAAACCAGCAAGTCATACATGCAGAAATCCACAAGTTGATTAAAACCAGTCAAGTACACGACTTAACCTAGTGCACAAATGTCCATCTTTTATCACACACGGGGAGTTGCCAGAGACTGAAATGCAGCAGGGCACACCCAGCAGGCCCCCAGCTGGCAGCGATACCCACAGGGACCCGCTGCCCTGGGAGCCAGGCTGCCACTCCTCCTGGAGCCACTGTGCTGCTCACTGCAGGCTCCCCAAAGGCTGGAGCAATGCAAACTGTTTTACAGAATAAACACAACCACATCAGCACCACTTTCTTCCTCTCTACTGCCCAATAATATTCTTCCTCTTCCTTGCTCATAAAATAAATCTGCCAGGATACTCTATGAGATTACCTATATATTTAAATGATGATCTGGGCTTATGATTACATTATCGCTGTGGTTCAGGGTATGTGCTCTGGGGAAGGCAGCCCAATCCTAGGAGAGTATTATTTCCGAGTGACTTTTATTGTCCATTACTTTACACCATTTCTGTCACAGCTATGATGCCTGGTAGGAATAGTTCACAACAGAAATATCTTTGTCGTTAGTATTCTCATTGCAATTTAGTCAGATCAACCTTTAAATCTCATCCATCATACTGAAGAGCTTTGGCAAAGCGAGCACAGTAATATATGCTTCCATGCAAAACCTAATTACAGGCTAGGTTAAAAAGCCTACCCTGTTCCTTCTGCAGTGCAAGGTGACAGGAAATCCTGAGCATCCCTTGGTTTCTCACTCTCCCTTTTTGCTGGTGAAGTGCGTAACCCGTTCATTACAGCAGACTGATTCTGTCTGGCACATGACAAACTTACTTGAACCTAACAATTAAACTTCTGACAGCGTTTCCAAAAGCAGAGAGTATTTACTGTAAATGCCTGACAATTTTTTTCCTCTCTGCTCATCTCTCTCAACAGTCACCTTATGATGACTGGAAATTACCATAAGCAAATAGCAGTCTAACATCCAAAAAACCCCTCATGTTAATGTGAAATACACACCTGCCAACACTGAAAAAAAAAAGAATATGAATGTTAAACGAAACAACACGAGGAATGGCACTGAAATGCTTGAGGAGAGAACACTGCAAGAGCACAGTTAGAGAATGTGATTTGGTAAAAAACTGCCCAGCAAGAGCTGCTTGTGGAGGGTGGTGGTCACAGCATGGCCACCCCTGCCCTGTGAGAGGGACTGGAGCCTCTCTCACCAACAGCTCTGGCTGCACTGAGGGAATTCGAGCAAAAACTGTTAAACAGTCTAGTAAATCACCCAGAAACAGCTTCTGAATTTCAGGCCTAGCATCACGATGAAACTGTATCTACAGAGTCACACACACAAACATTACAGAGTGAGTTACCTGCAGTCTGTAACCCCCTGGGAAGGACGAGGGTTCTTGTAACAAACTGACCACTGAAGAGAAGAATGGTGGTTTAGTCACCCCTCACATTTCAGAGGGTTGGATTTACCCTGAGAGCAGATGCAGACAGGTTTCTGTTAAGACTTTGTGCAAACCAGATTTTCAACAGCCAGTAAGGGATGGGCTCCTCAAAGACCCCAAATCCCCTAACTGAGAATGTTTTAGTGAAATGGCTGAAAAGCCCTGGAGCTTTTTCATACCCTGTCAACAACTGATACTCATTAAACAAATGCTGTGACAGACACCATAATTCACTGTTCCATACCTAGAAGCAAAATGACATTAAGTCAACTATTTAAAGCTACGCAGAGTCATCTCTCTGTGGATGTCAATAAAACAAATGCTTCCTGTCAATAATTAACTGTATGAAACATCCCACTCTGTTTCAAATCACTACCTACACCCAGCTCAGGTCCATATTCCCATTCTAAGCAAGCAACATTATAACTTCAAATACTCTGTCTTCTAGTTTGGGGAAAAATCTAGTACAATGGCTTGAAAATAGCAAGGTTGGGCAGAGTGTGCTTGGCTGGATCACAGTGTTTGAGGATGCCACTTGAGCTAATACCACACTTTTGAGAGAACATTTCAAGTGCCCATCTCTCACCAGGTAGGCAGGCAGTTGACTTCTAATTTTAGTTTTAAGTTTTTCAACTGAGTTAAGGGTTGGGTTTTGTTTGGTTGTTTTTTTCCTGTGTTGTAGTACCAGCTCCATAGAACTTGGTCCTAAACCAAAAAACATAATTGTCTAAGTCTTCTGGACACAGTTCAGGTGCTCTGCAGATCCATCCATTCCAAGGGATGGTTTCACAGGGCTCCTATTAAACAGCTCCAGGATCAGTGCCAAGAGCACTTGGTGATTCATATTTTAAGGTAAATGTTCCTTCTCACCAGCATAACTGGACTATTCCCACCCCTTCTTTCACTGCATGTAATTTCCTAGTAAATACTACAAGTAAATATTTATGTGTGACGTTTGTGTAGGATGTAAACATCAAATACATATTCACATCCAAAACTCAGGATGGATAGCAGTCAGCAGCATTTAAAGGGACAATACTTCCTGTGAAGAGAGGTGACACTGTGACCATGGTACAGCAACAGCAGGTTGCATTCTTCCCCTACCAGTTTTCACTTAGCTGAGTTTCAGTAAAGTAACAAGCCAATCTTAATTTATATTCTTGCAGTTGCAATTTTGATGACTCCAGAAAATTCACTGTATTCATTTTTATCACCTTTGAACCATTAGAGCCAGATCTCTCAGGCCACCACTGCTGGTAATGAAACACATGTCAAACATAAACACATACCAAATCTACCTGGAATTTTACTGTACTGCTTACCAAGCATGCTACAACATGCTCACGTTTTAATTTCTAAGGCAATAAAGCTTTCAAACACAAAGCCAAATTATTTAAGAACACTTCTGTTATCCTTCTTGGAATTCATTCATTTCTGATGAAGGGAAGATTAAATATAGGCTGGAAATATATTCATAACGTAAATGTTCACAGAAACTGCCAGACATTTTCACATCATTAAATGCTAACTGAAATGAGTCCCATCCCATGGAACACACACTGTCTGTACCAGCACCACCTCCGTTCCAGGCTGGCTCCTGGCACAGGAGGGAAGCATCTCACTGCACCCCCAGCCAGGTGACAATGGCAGCTGAAATGCAGCTCCACTCTCCTGCAACATCTGAAAAACCCTTGTCAAGAAGAAGAGCCAAAACTTGAGCACTTGGGCAGATGGATTATTCTGAGGCTATGGTGAAACCCCTCGATGTAAACCAACCCCTAAAACAAGTTTCTACCAGACACAACAAAGAATCCAAACTGCTTCCACAGCTGGTTCCTATCAGACACCTTTCGTGACCACCCATCCCACACAGGAGCACAACTGAACAGACCATCTTAAGCCACTAAGACAAAACCAGAACTAAGATCCAAAGTTCAAAAAAAAAAAAAAAAAAGAATCAGCTCTACTGCTACAGGGCCAAACCCTGAATGTGGCATCCATTCAGCCCAGCCCATCCTCAGAAAGTTTAACAAAGTTTTCTATAAATCTTTATGTACATATATGATTGGAAACACCACCACTTAGCACTTACAAATATCTTTTAATTAGAATACTTCCAAGCACTCAAGAAGTATTAAGCAAACCTCACAAAAATACTTCTGAAATACTGCTGTAATTTCTGAAATGTTTGAGAAAGGTAGATCAAAGTACGAGAGCAAGCCCATGTCAGATGGGCTCAAAATCCACAAAACCTGCTGGAACCAACTCTGCTCATGCAGCTTCTCTCCACAGCCATGCTGTTGGCTATTAAAGACTCAAATTATATCTAATCCTGGAAAAAGGAATGGAGGAACATAGAGATGTATGTCCCCCAACTTCAAAACATCAGAACAACAGCTTGAAGTATTTACATTTCCCATAATCAGAAGGAAAAGGAAATTATGCTGAGAATTGTGCAGCCCAGCCAATCCAAAGATTCATGTGATTCAAATCCAAAAGCAACTTCAAAGCTACCTCATAAAACTCTACCCAAAATGTGCAGGCAGCCAGATGTTGGCATTGCAGGAAGTGCTTTCACAGCATCTGGATCCTGCAAGCAGCAGCCAAACGGAAGCAGAAACTCTTCTCCACATAAAAATATTTAACATTTCTCTACTTACAAAAATAGCGACTCTAGAAACAGCGGTTGTGGATTTTCTGCCCCAACATAACTGGGGCAGAAAAGTGAGTGAGACTGCATTATCAATATTGCTGCTAAATAAAAGTCAGCTTCCCTGCACATTCCTGAGTAGCTGGAACCCATGGCACAAGTATTCCAAACACTAATGCAGCTCTTTAGTTCATATCCCCCCCTCTGCATCCCTGCATGCAGCACATCTCCATCTCCCTTCCCACATGGGCACAGCTGTCCCCAAAGAACAGGATTCATTCACCAGCACCTTGCAGATCAAGGCCACAGGGTAAAACAGAGAAGATCTGTTCTTTACAAGGTCTGCACAGCTACTTTTATTACTTATTTTGATGACAGACAGGGTTAATGAAGTTCTTGCAGAGAACTCTCCCTTTCCTGGGCTAAATGCCCAAATTCTTTCAGGATTCACAAGACTTGTCTATTTAAATTGGGGCCAATTTTTTTTCCCTACAGAAAGGCCTGCACAGAATGTTCTGAAGAGAAGCTGGGAATTAACCTTTCAAGAAAATTATAACTAAATGTGCAAGCTCTGTATAAGAGACAAATCATATTTCCCACTGTATTCTGCCCCCTGTAACAATTTTCTATTGCTCTAATAAGCTTCAGTGTTGAAGCATAAACTCAGTAATATCAGATTATTAAAAACCATGAGCTTACTCATGGAAACAGCCTGCTTTTGTTTCCCAATCTCCCCAATGCTGACACCTTATTAATACCTGTGAATAACACACTACAACTCATCAAAAGAAATTTTTCAAGTCCAGCAAAACCCTGGTGCAGCTATGTCTGACCAGGGAAGTTGGAAGCCAAAGTGGAAGGCAAAGCAATTGCAAAGCAGAACAGTCCCTCTTCCTGCACTAGTGATGAAGCAGAAAAGCTAAAATAAGACATTACAGTCACTTCAAAACACAAACCAGGGGAACTAAAAGAAATCCCAATAAGTCAGTCACAGAATAAGTTATGGCATACCTTAATATACAAAGAACTAAGTGCAAACACAGGTAGAGAACCATCCCCAACACTGTTTACTCTTGGATGGTAAAGTTCTTACATCTGACACAATGTTATAAATTGAGTAATTGACCCACAAGGAAGTAAAGAGCTCAAGAGAGTTAAAAATTACCCTATAAATACCATAAAGATTAACAGGTTTGTAATACCCACCCAAGAAGCGCTTACTCTAAGTAGAATGATTATGAACACACAGCAAGAATATTTACTCCACGGCCCTGAGTTCAGTATATACAGACTCCACAAAAGGCAGCACTGCTTCTTAATACAGTGACAGCTGAGAGTCACTCCTTAGGTTTCCCAGCTGATTACAGGGTGGCACACAGACACTCAGTGGTTGGGACTTACTTGGTTCCTTAAAGTACAGTCATGGTTTTTAAAACCTTTTAATTGTTTTTGGGGGGTTTTGTTACAATTTAATATTTCTGAGACTCTTATTTTTTTACAACTCTGACAGAAGAGCTAATGAAACACCAGCAGCACAAAGAATTAATCAGAATCTCCATGAAAGAGGAAGGAATTTTTATGGTCATGTTTGGTATCTGTGTACCCTGAAACCCTACTCTTGGGGAAAGAAATTTAAAATACCTACTGCTTTTCTGCCCATCTCCTCACTGCAATGACAAGAGATTTGCTTCAAGAAGTAGAGCCCACCACAAACCCTCCAAGAAAGGCTTCACATTCAGAGTGTTCCTATGCAGGAAACAAAATGTTCCAACAAGGAGAAAACTCATCCCTGATCAGGATGGTAGCAACAAGTGTCCACAAGGCTAAGAACAGGACAAGCCACTTTAACTGGAATTCCTGAAAGGATCGTATTGAATGTACTTTGAAGCTGCCATCTGTGCTGTAGGTGGGCATTCCCCAACTACTGCACCCTCTGCAGGGACTTTCCAATTCCACAGTTTAAAAATCACCAAGTTAAGAAAAAAGTTACTCTCCCAAGTCAAAGGGGACAGTTGGCTCTAAGGAAAGAAGAAAAATTGGAACTTACATTATCCTGGACCACTTGAGGCAGGAGACAGTGGCGGTGTGGGACGTGAGCACCACCAAGCAGGGGTGAAAGAGCTCGGGCTGTGCCACCGCCCAGCACCCCAGCTCTCAAAGGCAGCAGTCCCAACTACCCAGCACCCACTTTTCCTGTCAGCAGGGACTTAAAACTCCACTCCACGCACACCAAGAGTTTTTAACAGGCTGGTGGATACTCCCCACCTCACAGCAAGCGGGCTTCCCAAAGACCCAGCGACAAAAGTAACTGGAGAACAGGATCTGTTACTGAGCTCTGCAAAATGAAAGACTTGCAAATCCTCCCCAGGGTGTGGAGCAACACCTGCTCTGTCAGCAGGCTGAGCTGGGACCGGGTCACAGCCCTTATCAGAGCGGTTTCTGGTCTCTGCAATACCACCCACATGGTGAGGAGACCGTGGTGAGGAGATCGTGATTCATCTGGAGACACTGCGTGGAGGAGCAGGATGGCAACAGCCTCCCCCAAAGGGGCAGCACAACCAGTCCCAGAGAGTCCCACCACATCAAACAGAGAAGGCTGTTTGGGCTGAAAGGTGGGAGGATGCACTGAAACAAGACACTGAAACCTCCCCTGGAAGGTCCCTCAGGTCTGCTGGCAGTGCTGCCCTGGCTGGAGGGAACACTCTGACAGGCACTCGTTTTGGAAGGTGCTGTGCAGTGCAAAATGTTATCACCCTGCTCTGAGGGGAATCTCTGCCCTTTTCTCCGGCACTGCCACTCATGTTTTTCACCCTTGGTTCCTCCAGCTGGGCTTGTTTGGGAGAGGTTTGAGTTCAGACACCCCCATATGTCCTCCTGCCACCAACACCACCACATCAGGAGCGGTCCCTGCCCGCTAAGAGGGCTCACTTTCAAAAGGGGTTTCTGGAACACAGCAGCAGCATCTCCACACTTGGGAAATCAACATTTCAACACCATTTCCAACTGATGTTACACAAACAATCCATCCATCCATCTGCTGAATTCAGAAAAAAGCCTGTTACACCTTGGACTGGGATGAACCCACCCAGAGGTGCAGCCCTGGGGAGCTGAGGAGAGCAGGGATCACTGCTCCCAACAGGGAAAGCTCAACAGCTTCACAGAGAGAACTGTGTCAGACTACAACTCAAACCAGTCAGTACTTTGATAAAATAACAAAATTAATTGCCTTCCTAAATCAAATGCATTGATCTGTCCAGACGGGTGCCCAAGGTCTGTCCAAGGGCAGGGGATGGACTGGAACATACTTTGATTCATCATGTGAAGCACAATTCAAAGGTTGGAGTCCAGAACTGGGGACCAAAGTCACTCAAAACAAATAAACACAAAAACTTTAAGAAGTGATTAAGAACTGTAAAATGCCTATAAATAGTCCAGAGGGGTTAAAACAAGACAGCAAGGAAATCACCATAAAGGAGACAGCTGGACACCAACAGCAGCAACAACTCTGTCATTTAGAAAGAATAATCTTACCATCTTCTGCACTTTGTGATTTGACATGTCGTAACTGTTTTAATAAGTTTATAATTGCCATGGTGATCTAGCTCATAGTAAAATGAACTAGCACATCCAATTTACAATCCCAAACTTCATGCAGTTCTGTGCAAAACCTCAATTTCTGCCATCTCAAAATCTCAGCAGAAAACATTCAACCTTAAACCTACTTTTTTTCAGACTTACTTATACCTGGACTCGACTGAAAATGTGGATTTGCTGATAGTTTCTAAACTACCTGATTTTCTTGGGTGAAACACAGTGCAAGCACAGGACAGACAATACCACCTGATCTTACCAAAACACAGCAGACTACAGAAGTCATGAACTACCTGCAAGGCCTTTTTTTTTTTTTAAAGATGCAATAAATAATACATCTGACTGCTCAACAAGCATCTGTGAGGTTTCAAGAATGCTTTGGAGTACAAAATTCCCAAGGTTGCATTCACTTACACCACTTGGTTTCAAATAGATACGAGTCTGCTGTCGGTTCACTTAAACATGTAACAGGAAACTCAAATTTGACTAAAAGGTTGTATTACATTACTACAGGGTTTATATGGAAACCTTTTTAGAAAGAAGAAGCTAAGGGTTTTTTCCTCTCCCATCTGCGACAGACAGCTGTTCACTGCCTGGAATCTCTGATAGCAGACACTTAAAGTAGCACCAAGCTGAAGTAAATAATTTAGAAATTTAATTTCTTTAATTGTACTGACACTGTAAAATTATTTTCACTCTATTGTATCATGCCATGTTATAAGCCATGTCACAAGATTTAACACTGGAAACTACATATATTGTTTTGACAGAATAGAAAATACAGCTTTTTGCTGAAATAGTTTAAAATGTTAAAAAACAATCCAAGAGACTTCTCATGTCCGGACAGCAATGGCGCTTACAGTGAGTCCAGATGTTTAAATACTTAGAACAGGTTGGAACTTGAAGTAATCTTGATTCAATTCAAGGTGCATTTAAAAAATATGTCAAGATAGAAAAATACTTATCTACCTGTAAAAAAACCTGACAGCTTCACAGTCTTCTGAATTTGAATTATTAAAAATAACTCCTTGTGCTTTTCCAGTTTTAAGCAAAACTTAACTTCCAGGCTCTAGAACTGCCACTTGGTCACACACTCAGAACCTCAGTTCTACCCATCCTAAGCCAACTCCAGCCCAGCTCTAGAAACAAACCTCCTCACCAACCCCAAACCTGTGAGAAAAAAATTTTGAAGTACTTTATGTAGTTTAATTTTCTATGTAATTTAGACACACTGCAGCAATTCCAAAAGCACTACGACTTTCAAGTCAGACCTAAATCTAGACTTTGCATGCAAATGTTTTGGCTTCTGGGTTTTTTTCTTCAAAAAGAAAAAAAATAACTGGGCCAACATCACCTCTCGGTTTGAACACTTCGAACTCTTCTTTCACCTCCTAGATATTACATTTTCCTCCACTTAACTTTGGAGACCCAGCTCTGCAGTGAAACATGGAATTCACAAGTGGAGAACCCCAGGGTCCAGCCTGCTCCTAGGGCCCACATCCCAGTCCCCAAAAGCAGGCTTGGATCCCTCAGTGCACCAGTTCCACCAAGGGAAAGGCAAGGACACAGCTTGGGAAAGCACCACCTGCCCTTCCAGCAGCCAGAAAGAGCCAAGCCTTCAACACTCTTATTTAATCAAGCTCCTTTTGGATCCTTGGTTTTACAGCAGCTCACTGTGAGCTGAGGCAGCCCACAGGATGGGGAATGCCAGTCTGGGAACACCAGGGGAACCCTCCAGCCCAGCAGCAGCACCCGAGTGACATGAGCCCAGCCACCCCGACTGCCTGGTGCTGACACACCGAACCTTCCCCACTGCTCCCTTCAGCTGGAGATAAGCTGCTCTTATCTCCCAGAGTGCTCCCTGACCTGCCAGTGGAGAGCAGCAGGGCCCTTGCTGAGTACTGGCATGTGCTTGCAGTACTTTACAGCTGTAAAGTACTGCAAGCTTTACAAAGGGTGAGTACAATAAACACAGCTTAACAGCGGCTGGGAACAGAAAAAACTCTTTTCAAGGCCTCTGCCTTTAACAGGACAGTGTTCACTTTGCCCGTTTTAGACAACCTTTAACTTCCACGTGATTCTGTCCTGGGAAAGGCCACTCTGTCCAGTCCATGGAGAGTGGCACAGGCACAGAGCCTCCTCTGCTACCATGCCTGTCCCACAAACAGGAGCAGAGCAGCTCACCGTTCTCTTGCTAGATTTTCACCATCTCCAGTGACAAGTGGTATCAAGGCCATCATAAACTATATTTCAGCTGCATGACTATTAAGTTTTTGCCTTCAATATTACAAGATTTTTTTCCTGCATCTTGTATTTATACTGGCTCCAAGGACACATACCACACAATTTCCTACAAACAGCCCAGTCAAGCACCTGGGGAGGTGTACAGGGTTAGTCACCATCTGCCCATAAAAGGTAAAACAGACTGGCTCAGTGAGTTTCCAAGGCAAATGCAGGAGTGTGTGTCATGGGCAGAATGGCCATTCATGACTTCCAGAACCATAATTCTTTGCTCAAACCATACAAACATCATGACCACTCTCTGCCTATACAAGTGCTGAGCTGTAGTAAAACTGTGGAAGTTGCAATTAGAAACAGGTTTGTTCAGTGGTGAAGGTGAGCCCAGCTTCTAAAATGAGGTTCCATATACTTACTGTTCTTATTGCTGAAGATCACCATGAACAACCTCCTTTGCAACAAGAACCTCTAATAAAAGCAAGTCAGAACGACAAAAAATAAAGCACAAGTTGGGCTATTAAACTCATTTTCCCTAAGGACCGATCTAAGCTTTCATTTAGGACAATATCCTACAAGGCCCAGATTTCCACTTTCGTCATTTCAGTTTTGAAATCTTCCTGCAAGTACTTCCTCTGCTCCTCCAGCCACAGTTCCTTTTTTTCTTGCTTTAAATTCGGACTGAATACATTTGATTTCTCCCACCTGCCCCAGCTGTTGGCTGCTGCAGCCACAGGGGCTGGTCTCTTCTGCAAGGGTGGTTGTTACACATTTTTCATAGCCTTGAGGTCAAATACATTTCACATCACATAAAGGAAGAAAAGATGCTAAAATACATCTACTAATTAATCCTTTACACAGCTAGAAAGCTGCAGGTGTTCAGGAAGGGAACTTGTTGGTAACCACCCCCATTTTACAGCTAAGAGAGCAGAGACAGAGCAGGAGAAAAGCCCACATGGGCATTTCTAGATCCTACCCCTAGTCAAACAAAAATACTCATTTTATTCTGAGTAAACAACAGCTCATTCAATATGTAAAAACCTCTTTCGAACCATTGCAAGGGCCCTTCAGACCAACAGGTAGGTGTGAATAAAGCCCAAAAACACACTGCATGAGAAGCCTTAGAATCTTTATTTTCTCCAGTACAGCCTCAATAACTGCAAGAAATGAGAAAAAGCCAGTGTAGGCTCAATATTTTCAATGTATAATTCAGTGTTATAGACTGACATAAAACTTTTCAGGCAGGATCACAGAGGGCAAGTACTGCAAAAAAAAAAACCTGCTTCCCAATACGGGCTTAGGGTTCAAGTTATTCATCTTCATCTGGTCTTCTCCCAACAAAATGAACAGTGAAGAATTTGAAAAGGTATATAGAAATATTCCTATTATGCATCCATCCTCTCTCACAAAATACCTAGTTGTCAAAAGACAGAATTCCAGAGGAAGGAGGGGAAAGTTAAACAAGCAGAACCATTTTATACATCACAGGTGTTAAGAAAGAAAAAGTTTGGTTCTGCTCTGACAACTCCTTTGGGGTGACAGCAGTCACTCACACTCCATCTACAATCTCACTTCCCACAGAAGATGCTCGTTTTCCATCACAATGAAAGTTTCTCACAGCTCCCATTTTTTTAGGTCTCAAAGACTCAGAGCCAGAGGAAACAGGCAGCAACAGTCTTATCTAAAAGCAGTTCCTTCTTTTTTTCTGTTATTGCTTAACAGAATATGACTGTTATAAAGAATGTCTACAGGAAAAAAATAACAGTGGAAAGAGTTTGACTCAATGTCAAGAGACGTCTCAAATGTGAAAGCTGTAGAAGTGCTGCAGAAGTTAAACGGTTGCTTACAGTGATTCACAAAAAAAATGAACTTTTAAAGGAGACACAGAACTGACAGCAAGACAGTCACAATGTGTCAGGAACTTGTATCACTGGACTTCTAATTGCTACAATATTTCCTATCAAACTACTTCTCCTGCAACAACGCCATAGGCAATCACCATGGGCAGAGCTATTCCATGTGTGCGAACAGGCAGACAAACAGATGGGCTCAGAAATTCACCGTTATTCTAACCAACCACAAATCACACTTTGGAGGGAAAAGATGGTATTTGATAGTTCAGCTCTACCATGTGCTCTCTCCAAAGCCATGTGTAATCCTCCGGCACTGGGGTTACCGCGGGTTCCCACCTTTGGAGAGAGCGCGGCAGAGCGCACCCCGGGAGCGGCAACGGGACCAGGGAAACGCCAGGATCGGTCTCAGGAGACCCCAGCGTGAAGCAGCCGGGCAGGGTCTCGGGGCCTCCCGCACACCCTGGAGCTCTCTGCGCCAACCCCGGGAGCCCCACCGAGGAGACAAACGAGCACATCCCGGGCTCGGGGGGGCAGCGGCGCTCGGAGGGGCTCGGGGCAGGATCGGCTCCAGCGGGGAGCATGGGGTCGGAGCAGAGCTGCTGAAATGGAAAACCCCCCAAACCTCCCCAAGCCCTCCGAGCGATACCGAAACGCGCAAACACTGGTGTTTGTGTCACGGTCTCAACTTTGCTCAAGTCGCAAGGCCGCCGCTCGGCCCGTCCGGCGGCGGCGGGGCTGACCCGCCCGGGGCCGCTCCCGGCCGCTTGCCGCTCCCGGCCGGGCACGTGCGGGCCCCGCGGCCCGGACCCCCCGCACCCGCACGGCCCCCGGTGGCCCCGCCGGCGCGGCCGCTCGATCCCCCCGCCGCCCCTCGCTCGATCCCGCGGCCCAGTCGGGGCTGCCCGGAGGCGCCGCGCGGCGCCGGGGCCCGCGGCGGGCGGGCGCACACCCCCGGCCCGGCCCGGCGCGGCGCTGCCCGGCGGAGCGCAGAGCTCCGTGTGCTCACCTGCGGCGCGGCGGAGGCGCGGCGGTGCCGGCGCGGGGGCGCGGGAGCCCCGCAGGACCGAGCGAGCGGCGCCGCGTCCCGCACGGAACTTCGCCGCGCGCGCGCCCGCCCCGCGCTCCCGCGCACGCGCCGCCGCTCGGGCGCGCGCGCCGCCGCTGCCACGCAGGCCGGGCGGGGGCCGCGCGCGGGGGGCGGCGCGTGCGCGCTCGGCGCCACCTGCGGCCCCGCACCTGGAGCGGCCCCGCGGGCTCCGGCACCGGCACCGCCCGCCGCGCCCCGGCCCCGCAATGCGGCGCTGCCCCGCGGGACGGAAGGGGCGCCCACGACTATCCCCGCCCCGGCTCCCCGGGCCCGGGATCCCCTCCCGCCGGGGCTGCGGGAGGGCGGCCGGGGCCGCTCGGCTGGGAGCGGGACCCCATCGCGGGTCCCAGGCCTTTCGCAGCCTCGGGCCTCAAGCGCGGCGCAGCCGAGTTCCTGCACGAACCGGCCTGAACGGGTTTGGCTCCAAAATCTGTCCGGCTTTTGGGATAGAAAATCCTCAATCTGCAAATTAAGACATGTATGAGTACTCGACATAGATTGAATTTGAACTTCAAATTCAACAGGTTTTTTTTCACAAGTGAACATGAACCTGGCAATAATGACAAAGCAAACGAGCCAGCCTCAGCAGTGATCCCTGTGCAGCGGCGGGGCTCGGGACCAAGGCAATTGCTCTTATTTTGTGAACTGTTGTCACTTTTGTCAAACTTTGGTGGAGATGTTTGCTGGTACCACTGGAAACTCCCAGCGCTGGCACAGCACAGTGCTAACAGCAGCCCTAGAGCAGCTCACAAATGAAACACGCTGTGCCAGCAAAAGCACCTTTGCCACTCTAAACATTTCCATGCAGCCCTTTGCTAGTAAAAATACTACTTTAAAGTGCTTTTTCTTCTTTTTAATCACTCCTGTAAGGCAGACGAGTTGAAGTGCCCTAGCAGTGAGCAAGCAGGCAGTCCCAGCAGGAAGGGGAAGGTCAGCCCAGCCCATCCACTTGGGCTAAGGCCGGGCACCCGTGATGGAGCCGCGCTCACGGGGCCCTGTCCTTCGGGACAGGACTGTGCCTTCACCGCGGTGTTCCGTGCCCTGGCCTGGCTGTTTCCCAATCCCCCCAGGTGTGCTGCAGCTGTCTGGAGCAGGCAGTGGCACACAGTGCCGCCCTGCCCCGCAGCGCCGGGGATTTGCTGCGCACGTTCCCTGGGAGCAGCGGGAAAGGCCCCACTCTGCATTCTCTGCCCCACAATCCCAACGTGCAGCTTCCAAGGAAATGCCTGCAGCCCTCGTGGCGAGTTGCTGCTCTGTTCCCTCTCTCTCGACTGATTGCATCACCTCCACCTACACCAGAGCTGTGGGGAACCTGCTGCCCAAGACATTTCGGTTCAAATAAGGCACTTTTTCCAGCAGGCTCCTCTTACATACTTCAAAATAATTCTGTGTTTTACGGGACCTGAAACATGATGGCAGATCTTTGCTCAAATGGCTTTTAACCATAGAAACTCAAACGTTTAGGAAAACCTTCTTGCTAAAGCAGTGCCACCTCCAGCATCCAGAGAGAGCAGAAACTGCCATGGTTTTTTGGGAAGATTTTGGCTGTTTCTTCTGGAACCGTCACTCAGTTTTGGTTTTGTTATAAAGCTGTTTACACCTAGCTAATAGAAATTCACTGTGTTTAGTTTGGGTTAATATAAACAAGATCCAGGGCTTGAGTTTCTGATACATTTAAGAGACAGTGAAAATGGATTCTCTCTCCTGGAGCATTTCTGATGGCGCAGAGTTTCTCTCCGGGGTGCAGATGCCTGCACAGCTCTGCAATGCTTCTCACTAGAGACAGAGCAATAGACACAACAGATGGAAACTAAGAGGCCACCTGGTTTTAAAGCAAATCATATCATCAATCTCTCAGTACAAAATCTGAAACATGGGAAAGTGCTTAGAGAAACAAAATTAATTCAATTTTTTTCTCCAAACTCAATTTTCCCAAAGTCTGTTGATGTACCATTTGCAAAAATGCATTTCTTTCTCTTAAAATGAGAATGTCAGTGGATTGAGGTGGAAGAACTTAAGTGCTTTACATCAAAACAACAAACAAAAAAAATCTATTGTTAGGCTGCCATAAGTTACTGTCTTTCTATTCAGTAAAGCTGGTTTTAAAAATCTGCTACATTCTTGTGCACAGCTCCAAGATCCAGGTTTTTCATGGCTAAATTAGACAGACCAGACAGAATTAATTTAAATTATCAACAGCAATTCAATTAAGAAAGAAAATGAAATTTCCTCAATTAAGTCTTGACAGAAATAGACTTTTGTTCATATCTGTGCTACAGTTCTGTGTGAAATTCTCTTTCAAAAAACCCCTGAAGTGAGAACTTTCAGATGTTTACGTTACTTTTTATGTGTTTCAGGGTCTGTAGGAACAGCCACAGATCAAGTCTCCTGAAGTGTAAAAAATGTACTTTATACACACACATCTAAATGAGGGTTGCATCATTCACAGATCCCAGCCAATCATTTCATTTAATCAGTTAATTATTTTATACAGTTCAAGGAGGGGTTGATGTACATCTTAATCTGCACTTCTTAAAATCACACTAATTCAATTGTCCAAAGGAATTTTTAGTTGTTACTGTAAGTCTGTAAGGAATGAAGAATTACCTAAATAAAAGTATTTTAAATAACGTATTTTTTAACCTAAAATACAAAGAAATAGTTTTTTTATGCCTCTAATGCATTTATAGCCAATACTCTCAAGGTTGTAGAGCACCCACGGCCTCCTCACTATTTACAGCCCAATGTTGTAGCACTGACCCACTGGGAGTGAGGCCACTTCATGATAATGGATCCAACAGAGCCAAGCACAGCAAGGGAGCACTGTAATATCAGGGGCTGAGAACATTAAACCAGGAACATTCCTGTGTTACTTGTGTGTAGGGAGATCCACAAATCCATTTTGGGAAAACTAGAATGATCTTGACCCAAATCTTTAAGGATTTTAAATCAACATACAGTCAATTTGATTGATTTATTTAATTCTGAGAGCTAAATGCGACTGTCACTGTATCCTTCATCCTCAGTCTGTTATTGATAAATTCCTGGCCTTACTGACTTAATATATGCCTATTGACTTACTTATTTTCCATTCCTAATAGCACACAGAGAGCACACTGCTAGAAGTTATTTTTCAGGGGAGGGAAAGCAACACAAAAAACCAACCAACCAAGCAAACAAACAAAAAAGACAATCCCAAAATAACCTTCTTCTTCAAATGTAAATTGCAGAGTTTAAGGAGAGCCAGTCTTCCAGCAGTAGCTGGAGAAGCCAGGCTGTGGATTCCTCTTTCCACAGGCAGGGCTGCAGTTCCCTCCACGCAGGCTGAGTTCCACAGAGCGGCTGCAGCCTGCACGCTCCGGCTCAGATTTCCATAAGGTTGGGTCCCAGAGGAAGCATTAATGCTGAAGGAATGCATACCAGCGTGGAACGAGGCGAAAAGGCAGCACAAAATCTCTCCAACAGATTGCTCACAGAAACACCTCTTTTGTACCATATTTAAGATCTGTAGATTGATCTCATGAGCATTTGTGCAGCAGTTTAGTCTCAAACTGATAAGCGTGCTCCGAAAGGAGAGAAACAGAATCAAGGGAGATTAAAAAGCGTTGGTGTTGGGGAAGATAAGGAACCGAGAGCCACCACGTGACTCAGAAAGCTCCAGCCTGGCCGCCTGCAGATCTCATCAGGGAACCAGATGTGACCAGTGGCAGAATATCCTTCTCAGCATGAGATCTGGAGGATGTGATTGCCATCCAGGAAAGGGGAGATGGGAAAGTATGATGGGGAAAATGGCCTTTTTTATAGAGTTTAATTGCTTAGAAGAAAGACACATTTTCCTTTAAAGAAGAAGGGATGCTCAAAAACAGGCTCAGGAAGGTGTCTGGAGGAAGGAGCCGAAGGATTTTTCACATGGACAGAAAACTGAAAATCACTTCCTCTTTTCTGGTGGTTGTGTGTTTGAAATGATGAAGTGGCAGCAAACAGTTCTCATTCATTTCTTTGGTCAGTCAAAACCTGGGTGGGGCAGGGCAGAAAAAGTGGAAGAGGCCTGTTGTCCTCTTCTCATAGAGCAGGAAATCGTGCATTTTCATTCATGAATTTGTTCATTGTCCTGCATGGAGAGGACAGCTGGGACAGATGTTCCATCCCAGTGGAGGGAACACCTTGGCCTTAGCACACTCTCCTTGTCACACCCAGGCCGGCTACAGGGTGGTACCTATACCACCCCAAGGGCAGACAGCTTTCAGCAGGAGCTCCACTTTGCTCACAGGGGCTGTGGGGCAGCTGTTACTGTTGCTTTTGTGGAAGGACAAGTGGAAGATGGAGTTTTTCAAGCGCCCAGTCTTGTGGTTGCAGCTCATTTTGGGCTGCAACCACAAGGCGGAGGAGGAAGAAGAGGAGGAGGAGGAGGAGGAGGAGGAGGAAGAGGAGGAGGAAGTTTGCTGTACAGAGTTGGAGCTGAGACACAGAGTAAGCTGTGTCTTGCACATACAGGTAGCACTCACTGTGCTCTTGAGAGAGAAAGAGTTGTGGATGCCTTGTCTCAGCCCCAGCAAAAGGTTTGGAGATGAAGCCTGTGCCCTCGAATCAGTATTCCAGCAGAGCAGAGAAGCAGTGCAGGGAGCAGCGTGCTGGGGTGAGGCCCCCAGCAGCCTGTGCTGCCAAGCAGATGGGCTGCCGTGTTCTCAATCAAGTGCAGTTTTTAAGGTCATGCCTAGATAATGAGCATCACAGCACCCAAGCCTACAGATCATGAATATATGGATGAATATTGACTCACACGTTTTCCTTTCTGCAGCTCCATCCCTGGAGCTGCCCCTCTGCTCCAGCTGTGCGAGTCTGGAGCTGCCACTAACCACTGGTGATAGAGCTCACCCTGCCTTTGCTGCTGGGCTCTGGAGCACCTTCATTCAGGTGCCTCCCTCTCACTTCTCCAGGCAGGGTGTGAATGTGGCTCACTGGGCTGGGGCCACAGAGCAGCAGGGTGACTGCAGAGCCTGGGCTCAGGTGTGAACTCAAACCATATGTTAAGCCGATAGTGAAGATAAACCTTCTAACTACTTCATTATTGTGTAAGCAAGACACAAGCTTTATTGCTCTGTCTCCCTGTTTTCTTAACAAACTGCCTTAAGTTGATCCCTGTTTTTACAGTTTATATAGTGTCCCTGGTCATTAGTGAGACTCAAATGCCTCCCCTTGAGCAGCCAGAGAAGAGAAGAGAAGAAAGAAATAGAAAAAAGAGGAGAAAAGCAATTGAAGCCAGACTGAGCAGCTCTGGCTGTAACAGTCCTAGGCCCTGCCCCTGTTTTTGCTGACATTCCTCCTGGTGACCCTTTCCAAGTGTTCCGGGCGAGTTTCGCAGGAATGCTCAGCTCTGTCTCTGTGAGCTGCCTTGTTATTCCAAAGGAGCTGGCACAACTCCCCAGCTTTCACAGCCAGATGTTACGAGGGTGACCCCGCCAGACACTGCAGGCATGCACCTTCCCATTCCCAGCCCCTTGCATGGGGAATAGTTTCTGAGAAATCTATTCTGGGTGATACTTTTCTTTTGTGATTTGTTCTCTTCCTTTGCTCTGAAGATTGATTCATAGCACCAAGGTTGTATCATTTCACAGCTAAGGAAAGTGGGATGAATTTTGCTATAAACTTTAATGGCAGCAGGACAGATTGGTAACTGAAGGATTTTTGGGTCCTACTCATGAGTCAGGACCCAAGCTGTGCTTGTTGTTGTGAAAAAAAAAAAAAAAACAGGACAAAAGGAGACTCCTGCCCAGAGAAAGCTGTGGGTGGTTTTACATTTCAGACTAATCATATGGATCCACAGAGACAAAAGAATGCAAATGAAAAATGAGGCACTATTGGTAGCAGAACACACAGGGATCATACAAGACCAAGAGCTCTTCTTCCATCTTTTCTTTGCCTGTCCCAGGTATTCCTGTAGCTTGTGGACAGTTCTGGGGAGGCCCACACCAAGGTGCAGAGGCAGGGACCATCCTTTGGCAGAGCAGCAACACATCCCTGCACACTGACTGACAGCACAACAACTTTATGATCATAACCTCGTGTCCTGTGCTGTGGGACAGCCCACGACCATTTCAACCTCCAATCTTCTTTCTCTTCTACTGCTGCTCATAGTTTTGAACTAAACTATAAATTCCGTGGGACAAAAACTTTGTGCATTGTAGGAGCACATTGGATTCCTGACCACTGTTATGCTTTCCAAGAGCTACTGCACTGCAAATACTTAAAGTATGTCTCAGAACTAATGATTTGTAACCACTTAATTCATCAAGATGTCAAATGGCGATTGCGCTTTAGCTCAAAATTAGCTGGGGTGGAGGTGGAAATAATGTCATTTAAATTTAATACCATCTTATGATGGTAACATTCAAACATTCAAACAAATTACAAATTTAACTTTTAAAATAGTATTTTGAAAGGAAGTTAAAATAATTGCAGAGCGTAGCTCTTAAAGTTGAAGTGCTTTCTGTTCCTGCACTGAAAGGTGCTGCAGAAATGCAGAGCATTATGTTTATTTATTAATAATCCCACAAAGAAATTTTCATGATCGCCACTGGGGACTGTCTGACAGGTGACACAGGCGACCTTCTGCCAGGAGTGACATCTCTCCCCTACAATTTACATTCTCTAAATGATTTGCAATCAAATTACTTACAGCACAAATTAGTTTCTCTCCCCACTGTTCACTCCCACTGCACCATATTCAACTGTTTGTTCCACAGGGCCATAAAAATAATAATATGGAAAGTCAGGGCCTCTGCTTCCAACAAGGAAACAGTGCATTGGCCAAGAGATCGATTCCTGCACTCATTTTCTCAGGCACTGGGATTTGCATCTGGGGGAGATGCAGGTCATTGGCTGGAAAAGAGCATCCCGGGTTCACATTTTGATTGCACAACCAGATAAACAAACCAAGTGTCCCAATTAGAGGGAAGAAAATAATCAGCTTTCAGTGGTAAAGGACTGGAGCAGGCTAAGGAACAGCTTTGGAACAGCCAAAGAACAAACCCCAGACATTTACTGGGTGTTAGGGAGACTGTAACAATCAGTGGCAGGGAAATGGTTAAATAATGGTTAATATATTAAAGGTGCAAAGGGTCTCCTGACCTCTGCCACTGTCAGTTCTGTCAATGGGCCAACAGACACCAGCAGAATAATTATGGCCTATATTTAGATTATGGATGCATCGGACAGGGTGAAGGTTGAACATGGGGAACATGGTTGTTTGCAGTTCATTAGTGATAGGAGCAGCCAAGGGTGGGAGGAGGGCACTGAACTGGATTCATCCCACCCGGAGTACTTGTGCTGAGCTGCATAATGTCAGGGAAAGAGATCTGATTAGATGGGGAAACGAAAGCAATAAACAACTGTGTTCAGCCTGTCACACCCAGCAAGGCCAAGGAAGGAAGGAAAGAAGGAGGGAAGGAAAGAGCGGAGAAAGCAAGAGCAGGCTCTGGCTCTCAGCCATGCTGATCCTGCAGCAAGGAATGCAGCTGAGACACAGGGTGGAAATGCAGAGCTGGGATCTCCGTGCGTGTGATTGTGGGGTGTGTTTGCACACGCGTGTGTCACACAGAGCATCAGGAGTGCTCTGCAGCTGTACCCTGTGCCTGTGCATCCTGTACCCGCTCTCTGCCCGTGTCCCTGGGAGTGGGGAGGGTGCTGTGGGCTGGCATGGGCTGCTCTCTGCGGTGCACAGGCAGGCGCCCAGCAGTCAGATGTGATGACCCTGCTGACAAAGGCCTGTGGGGTGCTGCTGCACAGCTCTCCATCTACTGACCGGTCAACACAACTATCAGTAAATGGCAAGTCAGGTAAAGAAGAGGCTGCAGGGAATGTAAAATGGAAACCAGATGCCACAGCACCACATTATTCCTTCAATGCAGACTTCAAATGACTGACAGTTTCCTATCATATTGACTACACAGGGCCCCAGTCAAATGGCTGGCAAAGTTTCTTTCGAGGCACTGGGGATAATGAATTCAGAAGTTTCTGAACAGCTGCCTTTCATGGATCATTTGGAATTTGTGATGCAAATATGAAAAATCCATGTTAAATGCCCTCAACTAATTGAGTGGAGAACAGCAAATACAAAAGAATAGATCGCTGACCTTGGTAAAAACAGCACAAAAGCCTTAATCTGCCCAGAGAGACCAAGAAGGGAACTGAGGAGTAGGAGAAAGCAGAAGCCTGTATACTCTCCCTCAGGTTCCTAATTCTGCTTGCCAAGAGATAAATACAGACTTTCCTTTTGGGACTATATAACAGCACCTACCTCCCCTTCCCTACAACCCACAGCAGTGGAGAAGGAGCGGGTGGGAGTTTTGACAAACTGCCAGTATCAAACTTGACAATTCAAGGCAGAATCTGACACTGAGGGAAAAGACACAACTGTTAAAGCGTAGCTGTTAGCAAAGGTGGGGAGGTGGGTTTTAACAGCTGAGAAGGCACAAGATAAAAGGAGAAGAAAGGCAGGGCTGGGTGGGAGTGATGCAGGTGAGAAGCAGGACAGCTCAGACCCCTGGGGTTACAACAGCCCTGCTCATAGGCAAGGATGACATAGAAAATGCAACACTGGCAAAACTGAAAACAAGTGACAACTGTAGCTTTTGAGGATGAAATGGCAGAGCTGTTCACCCTAGAAAAACAAATTCATGTTGCCTGGCTGTACATTGCAAATCCCTAACAGTATTCACTAGCTAGGTGTATGCTCCAAAGGTATTAATTGTTGACCATCAGCTGTCTGGATGAGGGGCTGTTTCTGCTGAGCAGGCTGGACAGACAAGACATTGCTCTCCCGAGGCTCCCTGTATGGAAAACAGCAGCAAGGTCCAGTGAGCTAGCAAGTCTCCCCAGCTGCAGTTTTCCAAAATTGGAACGTCATGTCCGCTGGGCTGCACATACCAGCTCTGGTCCTGTCAGCTGTTTCTCACTTTATCATCGTGCTTCTTCGAGGGAGACCAGATAACTGCTCTTGTGCTGCTGCAGGCACTGCCACACCTTTCCCAGGTTGTGTCTGTGAGGAGCAGCAGAACAGAAACATTGGAGATAGAAGAGGCCAATCTATTATTTATACTCAGCTACTCCCCTTGGGCCTGAACAAGCAAAAAGCTCTCTTTAAAGGCTTATAGTTCTTGGTCAGGTTCCAAGAGAGACAAAGGGATGTTGTAAAAAGAGTTTCATATGAGCTTGGTAAAACACTCTCCTAGGGAAGAGGCAGCAGGTTTCCTTTGTGTGGGAAGGCAGGAGGTAGACGATTTTGTTTAAATTTACATTCACAATGAAAGATTTTCCTGTGTGTTTCAATGGCTCTCATTCAAATTTACATTTCTTTGAGCAGTTTTTTGCATTTGTAGGGTTTCTGTGCCATTTCTAAAGCAGCAGCCCTGTTTCATGCCCTCTTAAGTCTGTACCACTCAGGAAGTTGAAAGTGCTGATTCAGCTCTCTGGAGAGACTGTGAAGCATCGCTGTCCTCACTGTTTGCAGTTCTCAGATGTGAATAACCACAGAACAAAAATGTTTTGGTGCCCCTGGCTCAAATGCTGGGCAGATATGGGGCTTTCTTTTAAACCGGAAGGAAACAGGGAGGTACCACAGGGGTGCCACTGCTGCTGAAAGAAGAGCAAAGACAACTGAAGCAATCAAGAATTGGGAATAAAGCAGCATTGCAGTCAGGTGTTGTGCTAGAGGCCTGGGAAAATACTTGGAACGTGCTTTTGCTCCACTAGTTTCAGCCAAGATTTAAATGCCCAGAAAGGATCTGGAAGGTTGCCAAGACAACAGCATTTTTGAAAACCGCAATGTTCAGGTTTGGGTGGGGATGAGGCACATGTTCAAGTCATTCCACACTATCTGGAGTCACAAGGCAGCAAGAGAGCACATGCGGTCGGTAATGCCCAGCAGGAACCGACGCAGCCGGCACAAAGTTCTATTATTCCTTTTACTCTGCACAAACCACATGTTTTTCATTAGGTCCAAATTGTAAAAGAAAATATATACATATTAAACCAAATACCAGAGTTGTGTGAACGTGTGTTTGGCAGTTTGTGTTCAGGTTACAAATGCTCCCAGTGTATTTTACAAAAATGCTGTTTTACAAGGTTGCGATCCGCAGTCAATAATGCGAGACGTGCCATACTCTCAACCATCATTTTGGCCCACACTTCCACAAAAAGCAAATAAACAAAGTAAACTAAATCATCCTGCACTTCAACAGCTTGCTTGGTTGGGTAGATTAGTGCCTCGGAACAAAAGGGTTCATGGATCAGAGACCTCTTTGGTTTCCTGAATGTTTTAAGCCTGGCTTCCTAAGGACGCAAGACTCCTGCATTCACACCATCCATCTGTCATCTCCCCCCAGCTCCTCCACCCCCATCTTTTTAGCTCACTGGCCAATTTTAAATAATTTTATGTAATTTGGCAGGCAGCTGAAAGAGGCTCCAACATGGAATTCAGTTTGCCAAAGTTTGTAAAAGGTCAGTGGACTAGAAAGCGATGAGATGAGTGTCCGTGCTGAGCCCTGGGCCAGCCCCGCGCACGGCCGGGAGGGCACGGTCCAGACCCCGGCCCCAGGGAACAGGGGACCTGTTGTGCCCAGCAGGGCGGTGTCACACGCACACATCAGGGCACTTGTCACCGGAACAGCAGCTCCCGCCGCTGGCTTTGGATGTGAGATGCTGCCGGCCCTTCCTCCCAGCCTGCTGTTCCCTGGCATTGTGCACGGCCTGGATTTCACTGTTGAGAAATCACTGAGAACAAGCAGTAACTGTTGAGCAGCAATATAAGCGAAGGTGGTGTTTATGCCATAAAAGTATGCTGTGCTGGTGAGACATGTATAGAAGGAAGCAGGATCTGGGAAGTGATTGTTTTATGAGGGACTGACTTTAAAATGACTCATTTAGCACAGAGCGGCAATTGTAACTTTATTAAAAATCACCATGTTCTGGAGTGAACTCCTTGGCTTGGTTACATGTGCTGCCAACTTCAGCTTCATCAGAAAATAGGTCTTGCTGAATTCCCATGGAAAAGTCCTGGAGTGGCTCCCAACTCTGTCTCCCTCCGCGGGGATGGTGCTGGCGCCCCTACTGAGGAGCAGCAGGGCCGGAGCCTGATCCTGCCCTGGTGCAATCACATCTCCTGCTGCTTTTGTAACAGCTTTCTGTTGTTACTTTTGTTCCTCCACATTCCTTAGGTACATTTGGTGCAGTGCTCAGACACTTCAAAGTGCTGGTATTAAATAAAGCAAAAAACACTTGAGATAAAAATCAAACTTCTCAGAGTTTCAGGATTTCAAACTGCAGCCCCTTCCCCACCACTGCCAGTGGCTGTGGCACACGCCAGGGCAGGATGCTCAGAGAACAGGGAACCCAGGGAAAGCAAGGGAGAAAGGGGACTTCTTGTCGTTAAGTTCCCACAGCCTTTAAGAGGATCCAACAAATTCCAATATAAAACAGACTACTTCACAGTTTAAGTATATGGACTTTACATGGCCAGTGTAGAACTCTATGTCAAATGGCTTTCTTCTCTCCCTTCCCCCCAAAACAGGTTTTGGGGATGGAAATCCTGATCCAAACTAAATCCCAGGAGCCTGACAATCTTTCTGCAGAACTTCCCTGAGACTCTGGGATGTTGCCAGCTTCAAGAGATGGAAAGAAAGATTGCCAGGTCACAGGGCATGCCACAGATGGGATTTGACTTCTGAGCAGTCATTTAATTTAGGCCTGGAACAAGATTTATTTCTGTCTGAAATCACAGAGAAAGAAAAAGATAGAGGGCTGTGGGGATGAAGCAGGGAGATGTGAATTCAGATAAGACAAACTTCCTCTGAAGTGTGTAGAATATTCCTGTGAGGATTCTAGTTTCCATCTCTGTTTTACAGATTGAGAAACTAATGTTTCAAGTTAAAAATCCACACTAGCAGAGTGAATACTAGCAGAGGGAAGACTAAAGACATGCAAGTCTTGCCATCCAGCTTTATGGTCTGAGCCTCCTCCCTCTCCTCCTCCCTGTGCAGGGAGGATGGGCCAAAAAGGAAGAAATTTTGTGTTATTTCCCACTTGTACCAAACAAAGCCTCCACAACTGGAGATGCCCAATGAGGTTGGCCTTGCACACACATTGGGAGAGGTCCAAGCAGCAGCCACAGAGAAGCTTGCCCAGCACAGTCCCTTTTGCAAATGAGGCCTCAGCTCAGTGAGAGGGATGGGTATGTCAGTCCTGTCCCCTGGAACAGTTTCACCTGCTACCTCTGAGGCATTGTTGCTCCTATTGGGCAGCACCTCACCCAGAACAAGCTGGTCTTCCAAAGTACTTGTCATTTTCTCTCTTTGGTCTCCTCCCCTCTCAAACCAAACCAAACCAAACCAAACCAAACCAAACCAAACCAAACCAAACCAAACCAAACCAAACCAAACCAAACCAAACCAAGAAACACAATTGTTTCTCCATAGGCTGCAGACATAAGGGCAGGCTGCAGGCTGTGCAAAGCTAATGAGTTCAAACCCTAGCTCCCCACACACCCACCTAGGAGATGCCCAGCCCTTTGAAGAGTGAAAATGAAAAGAGAAGGAGCACCAGTGGGTACACCTCTAGGAGCTGGTTGCCACTCCTGTTCCAGTGGTGTTGGTGGCAGAACCCTGCTCCAGGATGCCACACTCACTTCCCAGTAATGTCTTGCCCTGAAGCACTTAAAAGTACAAGGTACCATGGCAAATTTAATGCAGAGGGAGGAAATTAAAATGGCTTCTTTCCATTTTGGAATAGCAGGAGCCATGTGAGACTCAAATTAGGCCAGGGGTAGCAACGTGCCACCACCTGCCCTGTGAACAGCTCAGCTCACGGGTGCTTTCCACACCAGAACTCAGAGAGCTCCCCATGGGAGAGACACCCAAGCCAGGCCAAGCTGTGGATGGAGCCAGGGACCAACACCTCATCTCCTATCTCACTTCAGATCCCTGTGAAGTCCTGTACCTCACCCTGTCCCACAGGGAAACCACCTAAGAGCAGCTTTACAGAGGAGTCCTGGCAGCGATGTGTCTTAATCACTACACAGCTCTAAAGTCAGTGGGAGGGGAAACATGTTCCTACAGCTTTAGATGGTGCTTTCCAGAAGCGTCTCTCACTTTTCTGCTGGCAGCTTAGATTCCTCTTATTTTGCCTGTTTGGCACATCTGGAGAGGAGGGGAAGCCGCCTCCTTCCCCTGCCCTTGACTGGCCAAGCGACTGCCAAGCCCTGCACACCACTGGAGTGACCAGAGGAACGAGGGGCTCACACTGCCCTTGCAGAGACCCAGCTCCACATCTGAGCTGTTCAGTTGCCCTCCCTGCCGTCCCAAGGGTCACCTTTCCCCAGCCCTCAGCCCCAAGGCCAACACATGTCATACTGCAACTTGGCAAACTTTACAGAACGCTGGAGCACCTCTCCCACACCCCAGGCTGACAGGGACGTTTTTCGGCTCCTCAACATTCCCAGTCATGTCCCACAGAGCTCTGCTGTTGTGATGCTTCCTATTCAGAGACTGCAAATATGCAAACCCCAGGAACAAAGACACAACACCCACACCCACATGCCAGTGCCTGGATTAAGACAGAACCCATTAGATCCTGCAGCCAAGAGTGGATGGGCGCTGAAATTCCCCGGAGTGCCACACATGAACCACTTAACAGGAACAGAGCAGCCCCCAGTGCCCTTGAGACACAGGGTTGGGAGATCCAGTTCCCCATTGGATAGATTCCCCTTGGCTGGTCTGCCCAGAGGGCAGGACACTGCTCCTCGCTTCTTGTTGGGAGAGAAGCAAGCAGCTGGTGGGAGTTAACCCTTTCCTCCACATGCCACCAGTGTCACCTGTGCAGCTGGTGGAGCACCGCAGGCTGGGGCTCTCCGGGTGCCACTGGCCGGGACTCTCCGTGGCTGCGGGCTGGGGAAGCCCCTGTGCCGTGCCAGCCAAGCAGTGCCTCCCCGCAGCGTTCCTGCCCGGGCAGCGTTCCCCAGCTTGGCTGCTCTGCGTTTACTCACCAGGAAATGTTTGAGCTTCACGGAGCTGCAAAGCTCTTTCTGCCGCTGGTTGTTAACCAGGGCAGGGCTGCGAGGGGGGGCAGAAGACGAGCCAGGAGCAGGGGGTGTTCACCCAGGACCTGTGCACATTCAGCCCACTGCTGACAAGGGGCTAAAACATTCTCGATGCAAACAAGTGGGACTCACAGCCCGGCCCCAAAAGCCAGCACAAAGCCTGGCAGGAGCTGGACCCCATGGGGTGGCACGATGCAGAGCCCAGAGCTCAGAGCAGCTGTCTGTTTCCTCAGGGAGCTGAGCCGGAGCTCTGGCCAATGTGCCTGATTTCCCTCTCATTTATTTTAGATTTTCAGCAAGACATTTCCACAGCTACTCCCGATTTACACCACCGGGAATAAAAGATGGTCCAGACCCCTCCTCCCAGAAGCCTGGCCAGGGTTCCTCAGATTTCTTCCTTACAGAAAAGCATTGAGGGTCCATTTTTTCCCTGTTAAATCATCAGATTTTTTTGGCTTCCCTTTTGAGAGGAATTCTTTCTTTCTTTTGAATTAATTTTGCTCACTTCCAGCACTGACCCATGTTTATGAAAGGGGCTTATGAGCTGTAATGTTAACTAGCCTCAGTTTGCTGATTCAGCAGCAGAGTAAATAGGTAATTACACTCTGCCATATGTGTCTCTAATTCCAAATAGGTGGTGTCCAAAAGGCACTGTGCATTACCAGTGGATGACTGGAGTTGGGACTGTAAAAATGAGTAAATTGGTCCCCAAGGCCAGAAAAAGCTCTGTCAAATCCCACTGTTTATATCATACTGAGTGGCTGACTTGTGGTTATTTTGTAATTTAATACTGCTAAATGTCAACGGGAAATCCTTTCAACTGCAGTTTGATACCTAGTGACAGAAAATCATTCAAGACTTAGACAAAGCAGCAAGCTCAGAGAGGAGCACTTTTTTCTTTTAATCTATGCATAAAGAGTGATCCTGCAGCAGCTGCCCTGCCCTGGGGGGGACAGGGCAAACACAGTGCTGCCCCCAAAGATGCCCCTGTCCTCTGCTGTGTCTGTGGCAGTGACTGCCAGGCACTGGGCAGGGCTGCCTGTGCCTCCACCTGGAGCAGCAGTTGGCTGGGCTCTGTGCTCTCAGTGCCTCCCCAGACATGCCCAGCTAGACAAGTTTCTTTAGTCCTTGTCTTGCAAAGCTCTGTGTATGAGCCCAACAATTCTGGCTGCATGTTAGTTTTTAAAAAACAGAAAACCCAGAATTGCATCATTGTAAAAATACTTTCTGTAAACAAATCCAAACATTCAAGCAAGGGCTCTTCAAGCTCTGCTGGTGGAGAAGCTGCAGAGGAGACTACAAATGACTTGCAGTGTGTCTCCTTCAAACCCTGAACTGAGTCTCATAGGCTGTGTTTTATAAAAGTCCAAATTCTCCCAAAGCAGCCTACTGCACTCATTCACAGTGCTGTCCTGCCCCAGAGAGCTCTCTGAAGTGAGACAGCAAACTGGAGTCACCAGCTCTGGTGCTTCTGGCTGCTGGTCACCTCCTCAGTCAGGGACAGTCATCTCCTTTTCCCTGGGATCAGAGCACCACAATGGCACTCTGGCAAGGAGGAAGGGACTCAGCTCAGAGCTGGCTGGGCACAGCCCAGGGGCACCTGCATCAGCTCTGTGATTTGGCAGGACTTCATGCCATGAGGGAGCACCAGCTCGTGGCACACATGGCCTGGGGGATTCTGACACAGCCCAGAAATGCAAGTAAAGAGTTTTCTTCTTCCCATCGTGCAAGCACGGAGCTCTGCTCGGCCCAGGCTCGGGCTGTGTCCCCGCCGCTCTTTGTGCTGGGCAGCAGCACCATGTTTCCCAGGGCTGCTGTCCAAGCAGGGTCTGTCGCACCTGATCTGCTCTGCTCAGTCTGCCTGCTGCAGATCCCTCATCTCCGGGGGCTGAGCAGAGTAATTAGAGGGCTGAGAGCTGGACAAAGCCTGTCTGCTGGATGGCTAATTTACAAATGCTCAGACTGTCCACAGACCTAAGCCAAAGAGGAAGCTTAATTAGAGGCACAGGAGAAATTCATCTGGGAGAAAATTAAGGCAGAGAGAAGCCCCACCCCAGCAGAGGCAGAAGGACACTCTCAGTGCAGCCTGATCCTTCAGGGAATCCTGCCGACATGGGGCAGGGACCAGGGCTTTGCTTGGAAGCAAAGGGCAAGTGGTGGCCCTGTGCCTAAAAGCAAAAAGGGCACTGCCATTGCTCACTGAGTCTCAGTCCCTCCTGCTTTGGGAAGCTGTGACAGGATGCACTGTTCAGCTCAAGCATCTCTCCAGGGCTGCGGGGCCCGGCCTTATGTTGGCAATTCCAGCTCAGGCTAATGGGGTCTGCGGGGAAGCTGCTTCACACTCAATTCTGCTGTTCGACACTGCTGGCTGCAAAGTGGGGGGAGCTGCACAAGCTGCTCTGGCAATATGTTTGTATAGATCCCACAGGATCCTCAGTGATCCCTTAGGATCCAGTCTGCTTCTTCAGCTCTAGAAAACAAGTCAGTGAACAGCTCAAATCTTTCTGTGCCAGGCTGGGGTATAGCAGTGTCACAGGGCAGGAGCTGCCTGGCTCTGAGTCACATCAGGGCAGTGGACACAATTCAGGCCAGGCTAGAGCCTGTCACAGCACCAGGAGTGCCAGCAGCTTGTGCCACAGCATCTGGGGCTGTGCCACTAGTTCTCCAAAAATCTAGAGAAGTCCTGTGACATAGGAAATCATATTCTTCTCCCACTGTCTCCTGTCTCCGTCAGGGGATGAAGCTATTTTGTGGCTGAGGCAGCCAAAGGCTGGGGCACAGAGTCCATGATCTGCTCCAGCCATTTGCTCTGGGGCTTTAAGCAGATACTCTTTGGCCCAGCTTCTTGCATGGACCTGACAGAGACAGAAGCCAAAGTTTAATGCATTCCTGCTCTCTACTTCCCGCTTTGTGAGCTGGGCTGATGCTATCCCAGCCCTTCCCAGGACAGTGTCTGTCTGCAATAGTGCATGTGATGCATGCCGAGATTTGCAGGCGAAAGAAACAGGAAAATGCAATGGAACAATCTCTGTGCTAGCCCAGCCTGCAGAAGCTGGTGTCATCTTTAAGGATGATTTGAGTGCTATAACATAATTTCCATGTGCTAAGCACTGTCTCTCCCGGATTCCCCACTGAAAAACAGTTCTTGGTGAGGCTTGGGGCACCTCCCAGGTAGGTGACCAGGGCAGGACTGGCTACAGCACAACATGTCACCAGCTTCTGCTGCTGCTACCTGAAGCCAGAGAGGCACAGGAGAAGCAGGGGATGTCTCTAGCCTCTAGGAATTACAATTCACGTGATCCTTCTTTCCCCATGGCCTCATTTGGCCCCAACCCCAAATTCCACAGCACCCACGCTGTGCTGCATCTTCACCCTTTGCCCTGCCTGAGGCTGTTGTGCATTGCATGCCCACAGCCTCTGTAAGCAGAGATAAGGCTGGAGGAGCTGAGATAGGGTGTGCAGAGGATTTCCCAGCTTGTTCCATATCACAGATTTCTACTTTTGGGTTGAACATGGAAGGGAAAGTCTGGTTTGCACACCCTGTAAAACAAGGTAGCTGCTCTGTACAGTGGGAACAGCTTCGCTCTGATGCTCCCAAAGCCAAGGTAACTCCTGAGCTGCTCACCCCTAAGGCTTCCTACAGCCAGATCCAGCCCTCTGGGGTGCTGAGGGGACCCGTGACACTGGGGCGTGTGGCTTCCCTCTGTTCTAAAACTTTACAGCTAAAGACAGTCCTATTTTGTTTGATGAGGGCTCTGGGATGGTCATATCTCCTAAGTGAGGTTCATTTCTCCTTGAATCCTTGGGCCTTTCACAGGGAACTGCTGACTCGTGCATTTGGGGCTGCCTGGGCACACAGCGTGGCACTGGGTCCTCCACACTGAGCATGGCTACAAAAGGGAAGAGGGAACAGGGAAAGAAGAACAGCTCTGACAGAGCGTGGCTGACCAATACAGTCATTTCAGAGAAACTGGGATACCTGCCCTGGCCAGGGAACAGCTCCTAGCTCCAGGGACAAGGAGAGATGAACTCCAGAGCTGCAGGGCCTATGGAAACAGGGACATTCTCTCTGCCCTGGGGTAAATGGTGTCTCGGGGAGGAGGCCCCAGGGAGGGGACAGGGACCACGTGGCTGTGCTTTGGCAGGCCACATCTGCCCTGTCACCCCAGCCTGAAGTGACACCTGCCAAGCCCTTCCGCTGGCTGGGAGAGATTAGAGGATGAAGTGGCTGGCAGTTAAGGCTCAGTTCATTAGAAAGAGTCCTGTTAATTGGGTATTAACTGGCCTCTGCTGGGGATCAGGGACACATGGGCTGGGAATACAGGAGCTGCAGCGTGATGCTTGTCAGACATTTGAACTTTGGCAGGCTGGTGTAGCTGGCATGGGGAGGGCAGCCCAGCCCTCAGCTGGCACGTCAGGCCATGCCCCTCGGAGATTCATGGCTTCTATTGTCTTGGCCAGACTAATCCCTCTTACTGGGATGCTGGTCTGGTGTTTCCTCCCCATCCCAGATTGTCTATCATACCTCTTGGGCTTTTCTCAGTTTAAAAATACATTTTTAGGGCTTAATCTGTGCTGCTTTAGGGCACAAAGACCAGGCTGGCCCTGAGATCACCTGACGTGAAGTCCTGAAACAAAGCCCTTAGGGCAGAGTCCTCATACTCTGGCACTAAAGTCTCAATTCCTGTCGCCTGGAAACATAACAGGATTGTCTCCGTTTAGTGGGATTATGTCTGAAAAAGCCTTTTGTTACTGCCACTCTCTGCTCCAGGGTTGACAGCTGAATCAAACCAGATGGGAGTCCCACGGTCAGAAGGAGGAAATGGTGCAGGGCTCCCGGCCCTGACACAGGTTGACCTTGGACAAGCCCCTCTGCTGCCCTACACTCAGCCTCTCCTCCCCAGGGCAGGGGCAAGGAAAGGCCCTCAGGGATCAAAAGCCTTTTGCTGCAACCATGCCAGGAAGCTGTGAGCAGCTCGAGTAGGGCAGGGGTTCTTGTCAGTCGTGTCCCTCCTTGACCCCAGAAGCGAGTCTCGTATGCCAGAACACATCCTGCAGTGTGTGCTCTTGGGGGACAAGCGGAGACTGCTGGCAATGCAGCAGGTCACAGTCACAGGGCGCTGAGGGAACCTGGGCAGCGCCGAGATCAGACAGGAACACGAAGCTTCCCCGACATGGCTCCTGCTTACCTGTTGTGTCAAACCCCAGCAGTGCCCCTCCCAACAGCACCCTGTGCTACAGCCAGGCCTCTGCCTTCTCAGAGCTGGTGCCGTGAAACTACCCAGCCCAAGCTCACCCAGAGCAGTATCCAGGGAGGAGAAGGGCGCTGAGGGGCCTCTGAACATCAAGCTGCACCCAGCCCGCTCCCCCTGACGCTTCCAGAGCTGCAGCATTGACGGAAACTTCTCTACCTCTAAGGCATGAGGTATGCTATACACAGCAAGAAGGTTTGTCTAATTAACTCCGATTGTATATGACATTGTCATGTTGATTTACTAAATATACGCGGGAAATCTCTTTATTTCACCAGCTGATTGGTGACATAATCTGGGTCTGTAAGGAGCAGCCTTGACACCAATTCCCTCTGGTTATGTTACCTGTCTTTTCCACCTGCAATCGCATCAATGAAGCCCACAAGGAACTTCAATAACTAATTTATTCATTTTGCTTCTGATTTATAGTAAAAAGGAAAGGATGTCAGGATACACTTGTCTAGAATGACAATCAAGCCCAGAACCCTTCCAAGCTCACGCCTTCTCAAGAGGTAGAAGGCTTCACCTTAGCAGCATGTGCACCGTGCTGATCGCAATTACCAACACTTCTGTGTTACGGCAGACTTTCACCACCTGGGAGAAAGTTTCCAGGTAACACAAGCCTGGAAAAATCAATTACCTTGTTCCCTTATCTGCTAAAGGTATGGCATCGCTGACTGACACGTGGCATGTTCAACCATGCTCCTCATGGCCCCACTTGCCCCAGAACAATTCTCCAGGTTTACCAGGCTGTGTTGAGAACCTGATTTCGTACAGTGGTGTCCACAGAGCCCTGGGACAACTTGTATGAGCAGCAGGCACAGGGAGAAGACTCAGGTTGATGTAAAAGAATCCACAACTGTCTGTGGATGAGTCCCAGTAAACTGCAGTATGGCTCAAGGACTTCCTCCTTATTTATACCAAAGTACAGATATTCAATCAGAATTTGCTGTCTAAAGAAAATGGGCTCCAAAACAGCTCTGCAATCTCATCCTAAGTCTCCCCTCTCATGCGACATGGGAAATTTTCAGAAGTTTGTATTGGCAGGAAACTGTTTCCAGTATCTGACCATGTGCCAGGAGGTCAAAGCTTTCCTCCCCAGATGGAGAGCAGAGGCATAATTACTGCTCTCCTCTTTGGAGGCCCCAGTGAAATCTCTTTCCAAAAGAGAATACAGTTCCTGGTGATGTCCTGAGAAGCAGCAGTTGTTAGTGAGTGGTGCCTGCAGAGCACTGCTGAGACTGCCAAATGCCCAGGTTTGCACTAACAGGGCTGGTCTGTGTGCTGTGCAGACTGCAGAACCTGATGTGAACTTTTCCAGGCTAAGAGGGACCAGAAGCCACGTTCCCTGCTCTCAACACAGCAGTGGAAAGAGCACTGCTGTGCACCATTCATTCCACCCTGGCTCAGCACATCCCAGGCTTCTACAGTGGCATTTCCCATTTCCCACAACTCGGCTTTGATTTGTTTCCCACACTGGGAGGTGTTTTTAAGGCTTACTCCACAATGAAGCAGTAGTTCTCGGGGGCTGGCAATGTCAGTGGCCTTACACTGGCAGAGATACCCTGGGAGACCAAGAATGCCTCCTTCAGCAGTTCTCTGAGCTGCTCCAATTTCTGCCTGGAACAACTGAAGTTACAGACCAAACCCACTTCCTCCCGCACACAGACTGTCCTCATCAATGCAGCACTCCTGATCACATGAAACCAGAGCCTCATTTGGCAGAGCAATCGGGGGAGCAGGGTTAGCTGCTCCAGGGGATGTGCAGATACTCTGCATCAGGCATGGAGCCCAGCTCAGCAGCAGGGAAAGCGGGGGACAGGGAACACACAACTCCATTGGAGGAGAGCCTAGTTAGGACCCGTCTGTGTCAGCCCAAAGCTTAATCTGGATTGATGCAAACTGCAGAAAGTATCATTAGAGACTGTCTGGGAAACTCACGGAGCTTCTCTGCTCCCTTCTTGTCTTCTGCAATAATAGAGATATTTCTGTTTACAAAGGTGGACTTGATCCTCAGAATTTCCTCTGTAGCTCTCTAGTATTTGCATGTGTCACCCTGTTTTCCCTGGCTCATTAATCACTCCCTGTGCTTGTCAGAGTGGAGCAGCGCCTGCTGTGCTCCCACAACCTGCTAGAGGGGCCCCAGGCTGAGTGTTTGTGCTGCTGCAGTAGCGCTGTTATGGCACTTGGGCCAGCCCCTGGTGTGCCCAACATGCCCCCACAGCCCCTCGGCAGCTCAGGGCACAGCCCTGACACAGCACATGGCTCGTGGCTGCTTTCCTGGCTGTGGAACTAAATGCTTTCCCTAAACTCCAAAAAACCATCTTCCCCCATCCCAGGGACCAGTCTGCTGTCCAACCCTGTCCCTGTGCCTCCACTGACCCTGGGACAGGGCAGCCACCCCGGGGAGTGCAAGTTCTGAGGGCAGAGAAGGAGAATGTGTCAGCAACATGTCAGGATTGCTCCTGAACCAGGACACAGACAGGTCCAGGTCCAGGTCCAGGTCCAGGTCCAGGTCCAGGTCCAGGTCCAGGTCCAGGTCCAGTCTCAGCAAGGTCTGTGGCTCAGGCCTGTGTTGAGCACAGTGAGGTTTGTCTCTGCAGTGTGCAGCGTCTCTGGCTGATTAGGAGCAAAGCCCATCTCCTCCTTCCTGCCTTTCCCATCAGCTGGAGCACAAGGCTTACAGGAACAGTTCCTTGTTTTCTTGTCTCCCATTTTTAATGACCAATCTCTGTGATTGGCATGAGGAGCTAAGTCCTGGAAGGGCTGGGGAAATTCAATATTGCTAAGACCAGGACAGGAAACAGCAATGTGTTCCTGCAGTCACAACTCCACATTAAGTAATTTGTGTATTAAACTGAAGATGACACAATGAAATGCTGAAATTATCTGGGTCTATTCCAGTTTACAGGGCAAAATAACCTAAAGGGGTTCCGTTTGGTAATTCTAGGACACCTATCACCTTTTTATCAAGCTTTGAAGCATGTACTTAGGCATTTTGCAGAGCTGATCTATTGGGGTGGAGGCAGCACCAAGGGAGTTCTGCACAAAACTTTGTGCAGAGCAAGGAACATGCTGACAACCCCCTTGGTGAGCCCCAGGGCCATGGGACAGTCGGGTCCCTGATGCACAGGACAGTGGGATCCCTGGTCCAACGCTGGTCTGCTATGCTGTCTTACAACTGAAGCTGTAAGAGCTGCCATGTGGCCCAGATAAGGAAGCTCTGCAAGATCCCTACTGTACCAAGCAAGGCAAGGGATGACTAGGGCAGGAGATGTTTCTCTGGGCACTGAAGGGGAAAATCCCACAGGCTAAGTTAGTTCTTTCTATTTGAGGATTTTAACAGAAATGTCCCTGCGCTTGCTGCTCTGCAGAGCTTGTGAGAGACTTCTGCAAAGCCAGGTCTCTCAGGAGGTTTTCAGAGTGCCTATTTTTAGTCAAGTCAGAAGAACTCCAAGATAGTGCCAGACAGAGCTGAGTGACAACCAGGAGGGCAGCTGGGCTCTGACCCAGGCATGGAAAAAGTGAACTCTGCCTCATCTCCAGTGTCAGAGTCGTGGAGCTGAGAGCTCCTGCAGCCGAGACTGGCACATGCTGCCTTTCCTCACTTTGCCCTGCTTTGCTCTGCTCCCCACACTGAGCCCAGGCTGGGACCTGGGCACTTGGTCTGAGTGTGCCCATTTCCATGTAGGGCTGTGAGACTCACTGAGACTCCTCTTCTACCTCCTCCCATTTAAACTATTCCCCAGTGAAAATCAGAATTTGAAGGACAGTCTAAAATTTAAGCTTAGTGTAAAGATACTTCTGAAGTTTCTATTGAAAGTTAAAATGAAACTCTGCAAAACTCTCATCCAGTCCCATGAATAGTTATTAAATTTACCAAAGGAGTCAAGAACAAGTTTACTGACTTGTATGCTCAGCAGCAGAACATTTAAAAGAAAAAATCAAGACCACAGAAATCTGGGAGGGCATTGCCAGAACCACACTTAACACAAACAATTACTGGAAGATGTTACATTTCGGGTTTTCAAATGTCAAGCTAAAGGGGAAATACAAAATATCTGTTGTCTTCAGAAATGCAACTGAACTGCCATAATCCTATGTATTGTTCCAGGTAGAAACACCTGAAATGCCTTTTGCACAGTGTTTGATTATTTCTTTCCCACTGTTTCCCAGAAAATTGCAATAAAAGCCTTACAAATACACACTCATGCATGTCTGTGAAAGGGAGGAGCAGGCTGGTGGAGCAACTCTGCCCTCCTCACTAACTCACTTAACGATGTGCTTAAATATAAGCTGCTGCTTAGTCACACACCCACAGATACACACACACTTCCAATCATATTTTGTTCATCCCAAACTTAGTATTTCTATTAAAAACCTCTGCAAATGCAGAAAGCCAAGACATACCCCCAGTATTGAATGGCAATTAAGCAATTTGCTTTCCTCTAAAACTTGTCTTCTGTAATCTTCATCAAGAAAACCAAGCAAACCCAAAGCAAATTATTATAGATATGCCTGCTCAAAGTAAATAATTGTTAAAGCAATCTGCCTACTGGGGAGGGCTTAATTCTCTTCTTTTTTTCCTGTTTACAGAGCCACTGCCAAAGAAAGGACATGTTTCATTTTCTCCAGTTCAGTGAGGTGACCTAATGGACCGGAGTGGACCCACTAAAGCTCCAGAGCATGTTATAAATGGGCAACGGCCATTAGACTATGCAAGGAGAAGACAAATCAACCCTTTCTAGCTTCAGGTCCTCTGCATGGCCCATGGGATTGAGCTAATGCAAGAACTAGGCAAATAGAAAACCAAGGATGCAGTCCCTTAATGACAGGAGCTGCCTTCCCTCAGGGACACAATGCTTCCCTGCAAGCAAGACAGAGGGACATTGTGAGGGGACATGGTGGCAGGGAGCCACAGTTAGGGGGACTCTGTGGTGAACGTAGCAGGGGAAGGGGATTTTCCACATTGCATCTTTTATGGAAGGAGTTTGAGGAGCCTGTGGCACAGTTTCCCTGGCCCAGGGAAGGGACAGGATTGTTTTCAGCTGAGGCTGTGGGTGTTCAGGACAGAGACAGCCCCACAGCTCAGCCCCAGGTTGCTCTGTGCTGTCCTCCACAATTCAGTCACCAGTCAGGGCAGTTCAAATTCCCTTTGACTTGTCCCTCTGGGGCAGCTCTGCATTTATTTGACTGACTCCAGGGAGCAGTCCTTGGCATAAGTGATCAGGAAAAGAAATTTTCAAAGTCACCTGAGTCAGCATCACTCACTCACCAGCCCAACCTGTCCCTCCCACACAAGGCACTCAGACTGGCACTGCTTACAGGCTCTTCCAGTCTAGGCACCAGGAACAAGCCTGTGGCCAATATCACCCTCAGGCCAAAAGGGCAGAGCTGCAGTCTGGAATATCTGTGATCAATATATGGAATCAGAGAGTCTGAAATAGTTGCTGAACCGAAGAGAAAGTTCTGCTCTGACACTGCAACATGTTCCAGGAACAGGCACAGAACAGGAGGGAATCAGTCACTGCTGTGCCCTCGTGCTTTGGCCAGCACAGAGTCACAGGGCTGAAACAGTGCCACTTCCCGGGAAAAACTACTCAGATTATAGTGCAGTCCCCACTTCCCAGCCCAATGCAGTTTCTCCCAATTCCACTCTACTTCTACCACTGCTCCAATGCTATGTCCCTTTAAAACCCTGTGAACACACCTATTCAGAGGGTTCCATTCACCCTTTCCCCCACATCTCTTTCCATAGCCTTGCTTGGTTTCTCTGCTGTGAAAATGACCACAGCAGCCTTGCCACAAGGTACGTGAAGAGGACTTGCTCCACTAAATAGAGAAAAAATGCTGGAGGAAGATCCAAGGAAAAGGCAGGCAGCACATCCTGCATTCCCAGGCTACGTTGGAAGATGAGTATGAAGACCTGCAGTGCTGGGGGTGTGTGTCTGTGCCTCTGTGTCTGACGTTCAGCCAGGACAAGAGAGCTTTGCTGTTCCCACTGTTTGCTCCATTTGGGCTCAGCCCTGTGAGTGGAGCCAGGTCCATGCTGGGTGCCTGTCTTGGTTCAGTGTCCCAATGCAGCACTGTGCACAGCTTTGGAAACACAAGTGCCCTTGAGAGTGTGAGCCACTGAAAGGCATTTACAGCTTATGGGGAAGGGCAGAGAGAGAATAAATCTGCATTTTTCAAAAGCCAGTATAAAAAAGTGTAGAATTAAGCTAGTGAAACAGAAATTGGAGCTGGAGCCCATGATCCAGGCAAAACAACTGAACAGCTGGAGGCCTTGTCCTGGAGGCGCCGGGTGGTTTGTTCTTCAGACAGGTATTTACCACTTACACTTCCCCAGATCTATTTCAACATCTTGTTACAGTCCTGTTACAGACTTGTTTCAAAACAATGTTCCCCTCTCCTTACACCAACATAAAATTTTAAAAAGAAGTCATAAAATACAGAGTAGCCACACAAGGAACTGGAAGTATGGCAGCTCCTACCCACTGGGTATAATTTTTAACAACCCAAACCAGCTCCAGAATAAAGCACAGAAAATGTCACCCCTTTGTATGAAAGGGCTTTTGAAAAAGCCAAGCTGATTCCAATTTGCCAGAGGCATTAAGACAGCATATGTCACAGTGCCTGGGAACAGAGAGGAGCAGAGTTGGCTCCAGTGCGCCGGAAAACGGAGCCGCTGCTGCAGGTCCGGCGAGCTCCGGCTGCCACCCTGCTCCCGGTAGCAGTTTCCAGCATGCTGGCACTCAGTGCAGGCCACCTGCAAGCCAGATCTGGTCTGTCGGAGCAAACTGGGACCTCTTTTGGTTGCCCAGCTGCAGCTCAGCTCATTTGCACGAGGCAGGCTGCCACATGAGAGCTGCTCGAGGAAGCACCAGGAGGGAAACCAATCTGCTGCCTCCACACACAAGATGGGGAGGAGGGGGCGGCCCTGCCCCTGCTTCCACAGGAGCACAGGGGGTCGCTGTGGCAGGCAGGAGAAGGCAGGGGCTGTCTCCTCACCGAACACCCTCTCTATTGCCATCTCTTCCCACGCCTGGCCTTTTATTAGATACAACTTCCTTCTCTTTAGTCATACATTCCTGCTCTCCTGCCAGAACTCAATCTCAGACCTAACAGCAGAGATGGCTGAGCTGTCCATGCTCATACATACCCCCGTATCGTCTTTCCTACTCCAGCTGCAAGGTGTCTGCTCAACTACCTGCAGAGAAACAGTAACATTGTCCCTCTACAGTCAGTTGTCAGCTTCCAGGAGAGCAGAGCTGTTCAAGGCTATTTATGTTTCAATAAAAAGCAGTGAAAATACAACCACAGCAAAGAACAAAAGACCTCCGTCCTCTGGAGAGAAAAAAATGGCCACTCTCATCTCTATTAGCCTGTTTTCTTACTAGAAACCAGTGGCCAGGTGGGATGGACAGGAATGAGTCAGACCCAGGACTGGTCATAAAGTGAGTAGGAAATGAGAAGTACTGTTTGTGCAAAATGTGCTTATCAGAGGGCTGGAAAGAAAGTGTTCATTTTCTTGGGAATGTTTTTAATGGAAATGTTCCAAGCATTTTTGTTAAGAAAAGGGCCTAATGCTTCATTTTTTTCACTGTTACTTTTTTCATTACAGAGAAAAGTTTTTAAACCATGCAGAGGCTGTTATTTGAGGGATAAAATGTTCATCTGACATTAGCCTGCAGCGAACATCCCAGGAACGCTGCTTTACCGGTAGGAATGATCACAGCCCAGCAAGTCCTAAACCACCCTGAAAGAATGTTCCATAAAGGGAATTATGGGCTCATAAACCAGCTTTTGCACCTGATGCCATGAGTTATGCTCCCCTGGTTTGGGAAGGGAAATGCTACCACGTGCACCGCATGTCAAACCAGAGCAATGCAAACTTCAATTGTACCGGCTGGCAGCTTCCTGTCACAAACAAACTGCAGACCAAGAGCTCCTCATTACTACCTCAGTCATTTCAAAGCGTAAATGTAATTATCATGATCTGATCAGGGACAACAGAGAAAGAGGCATAATTTGCTGACAACAGTATCTGCAATAATTAATCTCCCAGATCTTGTCTTACAGGGTCATGGATGTCTTGAAATGGGAAATGGGATGCTTAAATCATTTGAGTCCCTTTGATCATCTGCACCAGCCAGGGCAACTCAGGGACTCCTGCCCCAAGTCTGGCGTATCCAGAGGGGACAGGCAGGGCTCAGCAGGGTCCTCTTTCCTTTCCCTTTCTTTGCAGGGACCAGAACTCAGCAAATCAGAAGGAAAAGCTCTGCTTTCAGTTAAGAAGGAGCTGCAAAGCCTTTACAGACATCAGTCCAACCAATATTTATCATCTGGAGTAGTTCAGCATGAAGGCTGCAGCCCTGAACTGAAATGCCATCCAATTCAGTCCCCAGCTCTGGATTTACAACGGGGGGGCATGGGGAAGTTTCAGCTCTACTGAAGACTAAGGAGACACCCAGATAAGGTGTAAGATCAGTAACCAGACAGCGTGTCACGAGCAGGCTTGTAGGCAGGGAGGAGTCAGGCATTAACCCTGCCCTGCAATGTGCTGGAGGAGCTCAGCACCCAAAGCCTCACTAGCCCATGGACTTGCTGACGCTGCCCACAACAAAGCAGTGACGGTCTGTGGGAATAGCTGGATGCTGTGCTGAAGACGCCTTCACTCCCTCACAAAAATTCTGTCTGACAGCAAAGGGCTTCATTTCAGCCACCCAGCTTGCCTCAGGAGAGAAGGGATGGCATGAACAGGGACACGTGCGTTCCCAGGTCTGCCCACGTGCTGCTGATCCTCACGGCACCCAGGCAGGTGGGCGGTGCAGCAGGAGATGGGAATCGGCTGGTGCTGCTCTAGCAGCAACACACTGTAAAAATGAGCCTCAGAGAGTAGTATTTCTTTCATGGGGGAAAAAAATATCCCTGCTCACTTGAAAGGCAGCTGAAGCAGAGATTAAAAAGGGAGCCTGAAAGAGGCAAATGGAGCCGGAATGCAGCTGCATTTGGAGGCACCATTTCCAGTGCTGAGCTCTGGCCCCTGGGCTGAGATTGCTTCACTTTGCTCCTGGAATGAGGCCTGTCAAAACTCTCCTACCTTTGATCACCTTTTGCAGGAAAATTATGTACACATTAGATGCTCATTAACATTTATGTAAGTCATCTGCTGCAGTAGCAGCTTATCTTGTCTGCTACTTGCCTGTGGGAGAAAAAAAAGAAAACCCACAAAAGGCCTGCACAAAAAAGCACCAGAACCACAGCACTGGAATGATGGTGCTGCAAGGTCCATCTGATAACTCAGCACCAGCCTTACCCCGTGCTCCCACAGTAATTCCCACAGAGGCAGCTCCCAGGGAGCTCCCCATCCCATGCCTGAGAACTGCTGTACCAGGTGAAGTGGTTAACTGGATGCGCTCTGCTTTTAGAAAATGGTTGGGTGAGCACAGCTGTCACCAAACAGCAGCAGCAGAGCCTGAACAAATGCATTCAGGGGAAATCAGATAATAGAGGTGGGAAGTGTCCTGTGATCCATTTAACTGCGCCTGCTCCCACAGGAACACCACTGAGACTGCTGGATTTGGTTAACCAGCACGACCGTGCACACGCACAGGGTGGAAGGCGCTCACAGCAGCAGCCCCGGGCAGGGCAGGACGTGTGGCCCTGCTGGGCACCCACACGGACTGTGCTACTGGGCTCTGGGAGCAGGTCTGCAGGGAGGGGTGGGCTCTGTGCTCCGGCCAGGACTCGTTTCGCTGAGCTTGTTCCTTCACAGAGCCTGTTGAGCAGATGAAATCTCATCAAAGCACTGTGTGGCATTCACACTGAGCCAGGTGAGTCTCACAGGCTCCCCTGCTCACCTGGCTCAGACAGACTCAGACTACTCTTCCCACTGCTGGCTTAATAATTAAGGAGTTGTTCTTACCAGGTTAAGGACACATCTTTCTTTACAGAGCAGCCGGCTCAGTTTACCCCTAATTGCACTCTAGGTAAGAGGTTAAGAGGAGAAAGGATCTTATTATCTGGGTAAGCTGAAAAAAAAAATCCCCAACCAGGAGGGCCAGTGCAGCTGTTCCTGCTTCTCCAAGGGCAGGACTCTGCGTCTGGAGCCTCCCCAGAGCCTCATCCCTACCCTAGAGAATTAATTATCTGCTCTTTGTGCCTGGGCAGAGAGTGGAGAGAGACGATTCCCTTGTGTTAGAAGAGGAATTCTAAGACAGAGGAATTAGGGCTCGCTCAGTGTTCAAAGTCAATCCTGGCCCAGCTCGGCGCGGCTCAGGTCTGCACAAGGTGTGCGGAGCCCTGCACGTGTCCACCCCCGGGCCGTGCTGAAACAAGAAAGGGCTGCTCCTGCAAGGGCCTGACACCGTTCAGACCAATCCTACCGAGCAGCTGAGTCTGCAGGACACCCCCCGGGCTCCCGGCCGTGCTCTGCAGCGAGTGCCTGAGGGGCCGACGGCCCCGCGGTGAAGGTGCCGCTTCCACAGCTCCATGCAAGGACAGACTTCGGGAAGCAGGCAGCAGTGGCTGAGCTCTGCTCAGCCCTGTCCTAACCAAAAAGGAGCAAGGAGGCTGCAATGCAGCCGGTGACCCCTGCAGCCCCGCAGCAGGTACGAGGTGGAGCTGTGAGTGCCCAGCTCAGGGACGACGGGGCAGTCCCAGGGCACCCAGCTGTGACCCCTGCCGGACTCGCTCAGCCGGCATTGAACGAAAGAACAAAAAAGCACAGTGGACTTGATACAAACCACCACGACAATTCACCCACCTGGCAGAAAGACGGCTTAAGTACAGAGTTTCAGAAAAAGCAGGTTCAGGAATGCTGAATTCCTGCAGTTGAATTTGATTGGAAATAGACAGTACAAGACACCCATCGCTCAGCAGTAATTCTGCCAAAGGAATGTGGGCCCCGTTTGGGAGGGCACATGGTCTGGGTTAATTTCCTTGCAGATGTTCTTTGATTTCCTGTGCTGCTCAGAAAACATCCTCACCTTTTCCAGGTAGGGCTGCTTCTGGACACAGCCAGGAGATGCTGGAACACACTCTCTGGGAAGCACAGTGTGCTCCCGGCAGGAATTGTTTCCATTTCCCGAGAACACCGCTCAGTTCTGCAGCAATTTCTCCTTCTCTGTTAACGATGTAAAGCTCTGGCAGATTACCCAACTTAAAAATAATTTAAACTGCACTTATAAAATATTTCATGAAACATTTCTAAAAACATTGCCACTTTCACTCCCCAGCCATGACAGCAGCAGTTGAAAGGAGGAGAGTGCAGTGAAATTTCTCTCTTAAATTCAGATCTCTTGAAATTTCTGCTGCTTCAAGCTGCTATTTCTATTCTGTATTCACTTAAAAGGTGTGGAAAATAGGCATATTCAATATCAGATTTTGTTGTTTTAAAACTCGTGGAAGTAAATACTTTGATCTAATCACATGTAAATTATGTGTCACTGTTAAAATATGGGACTGCATGTAAATCTCAGATACAAAAGAAGTCATCACCGTCTCCATGTAGAATGAAAAGAAATATAGAATATTAAAATCAGGAGGTTCAACTTTATTAGCATAACAGCTACAGTTGATATTCATGTGCGCCAAAAATGCATTCACAGCAAAATAACTCAGAAAGAAGAAAAGGCCTGATTCAGCACAGTAATTTAACTCATATTTAGCTTTGAGCATGTGCTTAAGTCCAGCTGGGCTTAAGTCCAGATGAAAAAATGTCCTCTGATAGACAAGGCAAAGTCAGTAAAAGTTGAGCAAATGATTGCAGACTGAGCAAAAAACCCATAATAGTTTTAATTTAAGTTCAGTCTTTGTTTCAAGTAAATTCTGTTGTTACAAAACTCTTTGACCGGGCCTATACAAAGCTCTCTCTGATAAATTCATAATAAACACCCTCCTTGAAGGATGGGGAACAAAAGCTTTCAATTTTCCATTGACAGCCAAAGAGAGAGAGAGAGCAGTTACAAGTAACACCAGCAGAAGTCAAGTGGAGCAAACTGGTGTCCGTAGAGAACTGAACGGGAGCTGCTCTTCCTCTGCTTTGTATGAAAAAATGCAGGAGGGGCCTGAGCTCCCACCTGCTCCCTTCTCCCTCCTGAGCTGGGCAGCAGTCCAGCGCTCTATGGGATCCCACTCCCTGTCCATCCTCCACCTGGGGGCACACTCCCGTGGCTGAAAGGTGTGGAGAAAGGCCTCCAGCCCTCCCACAGGAAGAAGGGCAGGAGATCGCCGTGTCCCTCCCCTCCACGCCAGGGGAAGGCAGCCCTTCTGCAGGAGGGGATGCCCATGGGCAGACGCTGGTGCAGAGGTGGCCGTGGGCACCGCACACAGGATCCCTGAGCTGCCAGACTCCTCAGAGAGCCAGCAGTGCCTTGTCAGGCTGCTCCCAGATTTCCCAGCTCACTGATCAGTGACAGCGCGTTACGGACCATCAGGGCACTGAATCCACAGCTCAGGAGGGGGAGAGCCGAGAGGGCTCCTCTCTGCCCGTCCATCACCGTGTGTCTGTTTGTCTGTCTGTCTGTCTGACCCACCTCCAGCCCATGGAAACAGGGAAGGGCCTGGGGACTTGCCTGGGTGAGACTATGGCCCAGTAACTGCTATGCTTGAAAAGACAGAGGTATGTTAAAAGCTGAGTAGGATAAAAATGATAGGGAATGGTTTTCAACCTCTGTTAAGTGGAGGAAACTTGTTACATTTTAAATTACAGCACCAGGCTCCCAAAGAGAAAAGGAGAGAGTCTCAGCTCACACACATGCCAAGGCCAACAGATGCCAGCTGAGAGTAACAAACCCTTGGACTGTCTGGGGAGGGTGGTCTGGGGCTGCTGGGCTGCAGTGGGTAATACTGGGACAAGAGGGAGGAACTGCACAGAACCACTGATCACACAACTCTCTGCTGATATCAACAGAGCTGCTCATTAAACCATGAGCCTTTCAGGGAAACAGCAAATTCTTACTCAGTATGTACACAGCACCTAGAGAAGGAAAATACATTGTCAGTGAAGGCAAAGACCTTAGGATAAAAATTACAATTGAAGAGAATTGTTCTCAAATTAAGGAAGAAACACACCTGAATAATCTGGGCAGTGGACTGTGCCTCTTGTGAGTGCAGGTGTCAGCAGCATGGTAAAACATTTTGTCCTATCTCAAAAGACTTGATGCCCTAAAAGCTCTAAACTCCAAAAAAACCCTCTTTGGTGACATGAATTCAGCGATTTCCCAGCAATCTTCTTTTCCAAAGCAACAGCAAGACACCCTCTTTCAAGGCACTGCGGAAAGTCGCTGGCCCCGTGCACACAGGAGGAGATCACTGCTTCCTCTCGCTGCACATTAGGTGACTTCACTCTGTTTGCTGTGAGCTTTTGCAAAAGGTTCCTTTCATCAGCTGCCTTTGAGGTTCTTTGAAAAATGGAAATAATTAGGCATGTGTATTTTCATTGGCACAGAGAGGCTGAAGCCTGATCTGAAAGGCTTTGCCTCTGCAAGAAAATAATAGGTCCAATTAAATGTACTTTATTCTGTGAAGTTCAAACGCCATAGCTTTGGGGGCAAGAATTACGTGCAGAACATGGATAAGGTTTATATAGGACTGGGGTTAAAGATACTCTGCTTGGGTTTACCAAGTAACAATACCGGTGATTAATTGAGATGCAAAGGGTACAAGATTGGCACGCCTGTCCGGAGGGACAAGGGAAAGTCCTGCGTCCACTGGCACTAAGTCCACTGAGAGCTGAGTGACTCCATCTGCACCTGCAATACCAGCAGCCTGCTACAGTGATGGATGTAGCTGTGATAAAAACACACTGGCCCTGAAGGGAGCTCGATCAGACCCCTAATTATCCCTCACGATTCCTTTTTCAGTTAATGCTTGCAAGAAGTTTCTAAAGTTTCAAAGGAATATAAATCTTATCAAAGTATTTCTAATTGCACGTAAATGACAGGTACCGAGTCTTTATCTTGGGCTGCAGGGAATGGGCAGCAGAGCCCTCCAGAACCCATGCAAAGATCTAGTACTGCATTCAAAACTCACAGTGAAATCAAACCTTCATATAAATGTTAACTGAGAGCAAAATTGCAGTTAAAAAACAGAGAGGATGCTCTAAAAGTAATTAAAAACATGTGAGACAAATCAACATGCTCCTCTGCTTATGGGTCTGGGCTCTCTGGGGGCTCACGCCTGTCTCTGCTGCCTGCAATGGCTTTCTGTCTGTATGCTTGGACAAAAGGCACTTTATTGCAGTAATTTATCACCCCATAAAAGTGGCTTTCTTGTATTGCTGAATAATTTTGAAAGAAATATGTTTTAAAAATTAAAAATGCAGTCGGTGTACACACACTCAGGTCTGCTGGGAGACATTTCTGCAACTACTGTAACTGCCTGGGTAGTTTTAATACCTCTACCTTCTATTATTTAAAGTATGATGATATTTTTTCCTTCTCTGAGCTTTGTCAGCTATAAATAAAAGATAAGGGTTCAATTGTACAGGGTATCTGTAAGCACTTCCATTATTGATACTTAATGTTACTTGGAGGGGGTAGTGAGACCCTGGTGCTTCTCATTTGCACCTAAACCTTAAGGCCCAACTGAGAAGAGTGGTGGGTGCATGTTTGAGAGGTCATTTTCTCTGTGTATGCTTCCAGTTTTTGTCTTCCATGTGGCACTTCCAGCATGAAAATGAGACCTATCTACAGATATTGAATGAGACATTAAACAGAGATGTTTGGGGTAACTGTGAGGACTGCCAGATGGGACCCAGGATCAACAGGAAATGCTTCCTAGGATAATTTCAGGACTCAGTAGATGTTCAGACAAGTTCTAGAACTGGGTTCATGATCCTGAAATAACAAAAGCTTGTTTTGCATTTTATTCTCCTAGATCTAAAGTGTTCTTTGCCTGCTGAACTGCAGCTGCCTTCTCTCCATCTCCAGGAAACCCTTTTCTTGGCACACTCTTGTCATCCGAGGTGTTGCCCTTGTTTTTAGCACCACACCAGTCTGTGGTTTCTCAAAAGCAGTAAATTGCAGGATGATATAAGGAAAAAGAACACACTAAAATGGGATTAGTAACAAACACACTCATCAAACCGCTGCAGAAGCAGAAGGGTTGTGTGACCTGGAGTCAGACTGAAGGAAAAGGAATGTGTTAGCAATGCTGCTCTTAAGCAGAGCTGTAATTTGGTTTTGCAGGTTCCAGTGTCTTTGTTCCTCCCTCTGCCGTCCCCACCTGTCCCAACTCAGCATCCTTAGGCAGGACATTTGCCCCAAGGTGAGCGTCCCTATAAATGCTTTATTTACAGCTGACTCACATCCCTGTTCCTCAGGAACACTGTGGCAAACCAAACCTCTTGTAGATTTTTCTGCCCACTGATGTTGCTATTTCATGAAAATTTTTGCTGTTCAAACAGACTCTTCAAGAGGGTGAAGACTACTCACTCCACAGGAATCTTCATCTCCACAACCCCCTGGGATTTGCAAAGTAGCAGAAACTGGGCTCAGAACAAACACATGGAAGTAATCCTGATGGATAAACTGGCATGAATCCTGCCCTTTGTCTCATTTCTTTGATGCTTTTAAGGATCATGTGGCAAATTCCAGCCCATCCAGCCAGGTACAATACCAAAGCTGGAGAATAACTGGGAAGGGGAGTCAGTCTGAGACACCTGTCCATGTATCCACAGGGTCCCACAGGGAAAGGGACCACTCAGAGCAACACTGCTTTGAAAACAGGGAATTTTCCTAAGAGCTAATGACCACTTTGGTGTTTATTGAAGCCCAGTGAGATTAGAGGAACCAGACTGCTTGGCCCTGGAACACCCAGCATTTCCCTGATGCATCAATAAGCACCCTGAGCTGAGCATCCCCTTTGTGCTCTGTTTTCCATCTTGCCTCAGTCCTGATGAGGACTGTGTCAGATACCCTGCACCAGCCAACTCTAACTGCAGACCTGCAACCATTCTGATGCCTCTTCAAACCACAACGTGCTAAAAGTAGATCATTACTCACATCAGCCTCTTTGCCGACAATTATCAGAGGGGTGCAACAGTATCTCCCCATTTCATTTTCTAAGAAGTGACTTCAAGACCCAGAGAGTGAGATTGTGACTCATGCTCAGAGGTTTCTTTACTAGCTTTTATTTAAGCAGATCTAACAATGAGAAGAACTGTTCTCTGTGCACAGAGACCTAAAAACTGAACGCACATGTTCACACTGCAAGAACGGCCACACAAACCCCAGGCAGTGTGTAAATCCAAATCACTGATCTACATTTTAAAACTAAAGGGGCTGCTAGGCAAATTTCAGGCACCACTGAAAGCAGAAGAGTGGGAGTCTGCATTCAACCACAAGCATAAGGGAGAGTCCCTTATCTCACTGCCAGATGGGCTCCTTCTGTGTCACACATCCTTGAACTGCCACTGCAGCTGGAAACACACAGCAAACCATGACAGAGACCCAGCAGGATGCTTGCAGCAGCCTCGACAGACACTCCTGTATTGCACTGGCAGGTTTTGGTAGAGGTACAGAGCTGTGTGTGGCCACAGCAGAGGTTCATCGAGCCAGTGTCCCATCTCCAGCAGCAGCCAAAGACAGATGCCTACAGTAGGGTTTAAAGTTAGGCCGCTGTCTGTTATGGCTGACCCAGGTCAGCTGTTCATTTAGGGGATCATGCAAGGAAAGACATGCTGGGTTGAGCTGGAATTTCCCTCATAAGCATGGCAGCATTCCTGATTTCTCAAAGTGCTACAGCATCCCCAGCCCCACTGCTCACACTCTCCTGCAGCCACCTCTGTGTGTCCCTACCAAACACTGCTGTATTTCCAAGCATTCCCAGCCAGTCCTGCAATATCACAGACACTTTACAAACCTGCCCTGATTATGCTTCATGTTACAGTCCCAGTTTTACACTGCATAAAAGGCATTAATAAATAATGAATTGGAGTGGTTGGCCTGTTATATATAAGCAGCATGTGTTCAAAATGGTTACCAGCACATCAGAGCAAGTTACCATAGATAATGATAAGCTACAATTAAAAGCAATCTATTGCTCTGCTGGACTGTGTAACAGTATGTAATAAAAGATTAATCACTTATTAAAACAGCTACAAGTATTTCATTAACCTTTATGCATTATTTCTAATGGGGCTTGCCTACGCTGCAGTCACTGCAGTGACTAAGTGGGCTCAGTGGCAGGAGTGCTGGGCAGGATTTAAGCAGCCCAGCTCTGTGGAGCTGCTGCACTCAGAGCGTGGTGGTGCTCAGCCCCTTGTTTACCCAGCTCCTTGGCTGGGGTCTGCCCTCACTGAGCCCCAGCAGGGCACAAAGCACAGGTTCTACTGACTGGGAGCTGCAGTTCCCATGTGAACACACTCAGAGAAGGCTCTGCACTGCACAGCCTCACCACACTGCCCTGGCTGCTGCTCCCTGGGAAGCCCATTCCCAGAGCTGGCATCCCAAACTGAATGTCCTGGCTGCATTCCCGCACACTTTTAAGACATGCTGCCTGTGCATACTGGTCGTTCTCTAGTGACCAGCTGAGCTTTTGCCCCCTAGTTTCCTTCCCATAATAGAAATCAGATCAGTCTGTTTTCTGGAGAGGGGCTCTCCAAAGAGCCCTGAATGTCTGTGCTCCCTTCACTTTGTGCCACCTATGCTGGGAACACTCATTTTGCCATTTGTACCTGGGGAGCTCATTCCATACAGTGTGTTCATCTTCTGTCATCAGCTGGACCTGGATTTACATGAGTATAGGGAAACTCAGGCAAAATCTTTCCCTGCGCACGTGCTATTAGCTCTGCTGATTACTCCCAGCAGTACTTACCACTGGATAAGAGAGGCTTTCAGAACTGAAGTACTTCAAGCACTGTGTTTCCTTCAGAGAAACCAGTCTGCTTCCTCAACACATTGCTGCTTGAAGCCCTGTGTGCCCATGGCAGCCTATCATGAGTCTGCAGAAACTAACTTAACTCAAAAATTACGTGTGCAACTGAAAAGTGGCTATCAGGAATGCTTTTTTGGTGTATAAAATAACTCAGTGCCTTGTTGAAAGCCATCAGGAAGCATGCTTGAGAAATGGTGCTTGGAGACAGCAGAAATAGCTCTTCATTCCGAAGGACAGCCAAATATCTTTAGTTCTTTCTTCCTGTCCTATGCAAATGGTATCCTTTAATGTGGCTGGTCCAAGGGTCATAAAGGACACAACATTCACTGTGTTCCTAATCACGCTTCCTCTGTGCAGGAAGGAGTCTGAATTCTTCCTTAACTTCTCAGATTCTGCTGTGTTTAAGCCCAGCATTACAGCCTATTTGGCTCTCCAGTTCTTCCAGCTCTCAGACAGAATCATCTGAGGCATTTCCTAGGCTGCAACCCTCCTTTTTGTCATATTAGTGGGACCTATTCACACATAAGGGACCTCCATTATGCTTCATCTGAAAGATATGTGACATGTGCAACAACATACTTTGAAACATTCATGTAGCAGTTCTGTAACCTCAGCCAGAGTTCACAAGTTGTACACAGAGAGATTTCCTAAATCACTCCACTGAAACACCCTGCTCAGCAAAGCCACTTCTCCTGTGCCTGGCTGCAGTTCATGCTTGTTGATACCTTTTGCTTTTGAAAGCTGGAACTCGTCTGATATATCAAGGCTGGAAGAGGAAGAAGTATTTTGCTCACAAAGGTTTGAAATCCCCATCAGTTTGCACCTGTGCCTTTCAAGCCAAACAAAGCTCTTGTATTGCTGGATGTTACCACAACAATGAAAGGTGCTGTTTAAGCCCGTGGTGCCCTCGCCCCCGAATTCCCCAGCAGCCGGGTCGGAGCTCCCACAAGGCGAGCAGCAGCTGCCGGGGAAAGAAGAGCCAGCGGTGCTGCCCAGGGTGCTGCCCACAGCGCGAGTTCCACTGTCCCTTCACCTCGGGGCAATTCGTGCCTGAGCAGCAGGGTTTGGGTACCCGGCCCAGAACCACCAGATGTTTGTAAACTCACTATTCTACAGGAGTAATGAGACAACCAAGACAGAGATGAAAAATAATTTTTTGTCCTTTTTTTATACTATAATTTTGCCGAATTCAAAGGCAAATTTGAAAAAGAAGACTCTCTTTTTTTGTTGTCTTAAGACTCCTGCTTTGAGGAACATTGTCTCTGCAAGACTTTTCATAGTAGTGGAAACTGCCCCAGTGCTGAAATGGGGGGAGGTTAATGAAGATTCAGGAGGCAGCTATGATTCCTTAAAACCTTCCTGGGGCATATGTCTCCCTTGGCAATAAAAAGGGGTTCTCTGCTCTGGACCTTACAGAGAGGGTGTGGAGCACGAGGAAATTTATGAACTGTTTTCTGGAGTGCAAGTGCCTTTCACTTCTGGTATGTACAAACTTACATCTTCTGCTCAATTTGACAAGAAAGCAGAGTTTCACTAAATTGTCCCTGCATTTGCTCCATCCCACTTACTGCTTTCACATGCAGAAAGCATTCTTCTTCTTTTCAAAGATCCAAAGAAGGCTGGTCTCAAAAGAGAGCATTCCTGCCCAGGGTTGGATCCAGAGCTCTGCACTTGACTCAATTAATAACGGGTGTCCCCTAACTCACTGTTCACAGGATGAATGAAATATTTTTCACCCCTTGTTTGCCTCCATTCTTGGCACTTCTGCAAACTATGAAAAGCTGAAATATCTGGAGCTTGCCAAGAACTGTTAATATGAAAACGTAATCTTTCCTTTCTGGTCTGGCAGTCATATGTGTCAAACAACATCTCAAGTCTGATCTTGGACAACACCTGAGCTTTTCCATAAAAAATGGAGCAGAGCTGGGGCTTCACACACATGTTGTACAGCTTTCCCTTCTCGTGCAGCATCAGGAGAAGGCAGGCACTGCAGCACAGCTCAGCCTTCCTGTGTGCGGCTTTCCCACCTACCTACTTTGGCCTGTGCTGCTAAGCAGTATCTCTTAACAAAGCAATATTCTTCCTAATGTTAAATATTTTGTCTCTCTTCAGCCATTCCAAAGTTGAGTGCAGTTTCCCTCAGAGGAGGACACACTACCGTGTAACTGGGTGTGGTAAGTCAGACACTAAGCCTGGTTTTAAGAAGTGCTGAGCACTCAAAACTCCTGTCACAGCAAGGAGGTGCCTTATGTTCACTGAAACCACAAACCCTGCAAGTCCAGATCTCCATGTCCCCATTCCTCAGCTCTGAAGCCAAGCCCACTGTATTCCCAAGTGCTCCAGATGCTGAGCTGATGTAAATGAGCCGGACTGCACTGAGGTCAGCTGGACCCACAGACTCGCACTGGTGCTCTGATCCCAGCTTTGGCAAGGACACCGTGGAGCTGTCCACTGTCTGGCCCATATTAGTGTTCCAAATGTATAAAATACTGCATGCAAGCTGAGATGAGATGGCTTGAATGGGATAGGGATTATCAGGAAGCCAGGCTGGGCAAGTAATTGCGCGATGTGCACGCCTTGCCCACGGCCTGAAAGGCAGCAGCAGGCGCTGCTCTGCGGGTCCTGCTGGAACACCCAGCGGCAGCGGCCACGAGCAGAGCGCGGCTGCACACACCAGCCTTGACAGGCTGTAACAGGAGCTGTGCCCCCAGCTGCACGTGCTGGAAAGCTCTCCTTGACACCACCGCAGTCTGCTCTCTTGGAGCCCTGGAATGGTTTCAGCATTTCTCAGACAGTATCATATCAAATGACTGAAAGGATTTTCAAAGAGGTGTTTGCTTCCCTACATTTTGTTTGAGTTAATAAAAAGTGACAGAGTTGGAGAGAAAGCAAAGCACATGTGTTCCTGGGAAGAAAAAAAAGCCAGTCAACAAAAAATGTGACCAACTGGAGACCAGTGCAATCAGGATGGCTTGAAAACATCTGCAGCCAAAGAATGAGGGAAGGGCACAGAAAAAGAAGGAAAGAGGAGGGGAGAAGGCAGTTCTGCAAACCTCAGGCTGCCCTCCATGTCCTGCCCTCGCTGCATTCTCTTGCAGATGCTTATTTAGCTGTGACTGAGTGTAACAAGCAGATAAGGTCAGCGTGGCACAGGAACCCACTGCACTTAAGCAACAGCACTCAGCTCCTCAGGAACAGACACAGTCTCCAGGCTAGGAAGGAGAATCAATCTCCAAAGTTGACATTCTAGTACCTTTTAGGAGCACTAAATAAAAGATGATGGCAAGAGGAGGACTATTTTATTTAGTTGTAAGTGCCAGAAAGCAGTTTTTTGTTTCTTTCTAAGGTCAGGCATGTGTTTGTAGCTTAGAGCTAATTAAAATGCTAAATTACCTCCAGCAACTGCAGAGAAAAATCCTAAGTTAATTACACATGACAAAAAAAATTTGAAGTTTCTTAGTTAACTTAGAGATAAATAAATGAAACCCCTAAGATGTGTTGCATTGGTAGCTTTTCATAACAGGAAATAGTAATAAAACATTTCTGTCTGTAGGAACTTCCTCTGGTGCCCCTCTTGGCACCAAGGGAACTATAGGAAGCTGCCTGAAACAGGCACAAAAGCCTTTCTGTGGCAGGAAGCCAGTTCCGCTCACTTTCTGTCTCCTGCTGAGGGTATTGGGAACCCCTGAAAGGCTGCTGGCACTTGGCTGGAACAGGAAAGGACAGGTCTGTGTCCAGCAGCTCTGCATTCCTGACTTAGACACACAAGGGAATTGAAAGAGGAAAAGTAATGCCCAGATTTCCTCTCCCAAGCTCTGTTTCTCAAGGCGATGCAGCCACTCTCCCTGGAGGACCAGAGTGAGGCAGTCTGACCCCAGACTGAGGCTGTCCATGCACACAGACAGGTACTGCCCTCTGCATTCATGGCAGCATTCTTGCAAATGTTAAAAGGCAGACAACCTCTGTGGCAACAAAATGAAAGCTGAACTCACCACAAACCAAGTCCTTTAGCATGTCACATAAGGTCCCACTGAAGTGTCCACATCCCAGCCTTAGACATGCCTGCCTGAAGTTCCAGCCATTCCAGTAGCCATCCTGCCCCTGGCCTGCCAGTGTGGCCCAGCTGCAGGCTCTGAGCTTTTAAGGAGCCTGTTGGTCAGTGCTGCTGAAGTTCTTCTGCCAGTTACTGTCCTGCCTCTGAGTACACAGAGCTCTACAATGCCCTGTCACTGCTGTGTGCGGCCAGGCTGCCTGGGCACAGGAAACAGGACCTACAGTGCAAAGAGCAGGCAAGGGTAACACTGCAGATGCTCTGTGTGGGACACCTGGAGGAGCACATCTGACACTCCCCTCCCAAGTCTGTGCCACTCCAAGGGGCCTTCTATGTACCAGAGCAATAGAGGTCCCTGAGTGTCACTATTAGCCACTGGAGTACGTATCTCACTTAGACACACTGTTAAAATATATCTTTCTAATTTGGAAAAGCAGATTTTGCTATCCTCCCCCTCTTCAAGCTCAGGATTGTTAACAAACGCAGCAGTTCAGAGGTATGAACATGGCTGTCCTAATAATGTGTCTCTCTAGATTCTTGTCATGCTGCCCTGGTGATATTCAGTGTGATAATGAAGGCAGCAGGGAAGGAAGAACAGAGAAAATAGCAAACAACCTGGGAATAATGTGGAGTTGCCATGAAGAGTCACAGATTTGCTTACTGGAATTTAGAGCAGTTTGATTTTTTCTCCAAAGTCCTGCTTGCTGTAGCAGAAGTCCATATGTAGCAGCAGAACCACTCAATGGAGCTCAAAACTGCAGGGGCAGCTCAGGTACAGATGAAAAGGTTTGTCCTGGGCACTTTGTCAGCTCAAAGATGCTCTTAGCCTACAAGATCCAGATGGAATGAGAGGATACAAACAGCCCCAGGGCTGACATCACCTCACAGCCTGGAGACATTCCTAGTTAAAATGCAGGGATGACCTCTCCTTTCCAACCATCCCTGGAAAGCACCTGGGCTGCCAGTCACTGAAGAGATCAAGGGTCAAGAGAGCAGAATGGAAAAATAGCTCCTCCAGTTTGCTGCAGGGCCTCAGAAGGTTATAGCAGCTGGGAGTGAGGGAAAGTGAGAGGGGATGGAGCAAATGAGAGAGGCAGGCCCTGCTCGTAGTGGAAGGTGCAGGGGTAGGAGGCCCCAGAATGGCTCCATCCACGCACTCTGGCCTTGCCCCTCATTCTCTCACCCCAGCTGGCTCTTGCCTGCACTCACTCCTCACCCCCAGCACACCCAGCCCTGTGCTCTCCATCCTTCCCAGCAGCTGTGGGGAGCAGCTGTGACAAGGATTGAACTGAGATCAGCAAGGGATCCAGACTTCTCTGTTCCTCCAAAACTGCAGAGCATTGGAATGAAGGTAGCTTTTTCTTTCCTGCTCATTTAGCTGAACTTCAATTATGTGGTCAAGGTAGCAAAACTTCACTGCTTAACTTGACCTAAAGCAGTAAGAGCCTTTTGCCAATTTCTACAGAATTGTGAACATATAGAGCTATCAATCTGTGAGATGATTTTTTTTTTTTGTCTTGACATTTGTTTTTTATCTTTCTTAATAGACACAATGTTTAATTCACTGTAACTAAAGACACTGGGATTTGAGTGAGTTTTCTGTCAGTTCCCATAACTCATTTTGATGGGAACCCATTGGATTTTAATGGAAACCTATTAGGTGAACATATTGTGATCATTAATGAACTTGATGTGCAATTATACGGGGAACCACCTAAAGGTAATTAAAACCTATCAAGACCACTAGGGAATAAAGAGAAAGGAAGTTACTCTTGTTTAAGACAATTAGTGTAGACAATGCTCTGAAAACAAAATAAATGATCCCTGATGGAGAAAAGCAGTGTAGGTGGCTAACCTGGAAGACATAGGCCCTGCAAACAAGGATTTCTTTAGAAAACAACAATTAATGTAGATTTTTCTACTGCAAATAGTGCTTTCACAGGGAAGTTCAGCATTTTCCTTCCTATTGCTTAACTTTTTGACATTTTGATATTGTCTGATTCTCTGGGTCTGGAGCAAAAGAGCACAGATTCTTTTGACACCTCTGTTCTTGTAGATCCAGGCAGAGGGAAGCAAAGAAGTATTATCCTTGCTGTTTCAGAAGGATCTGCTGATGACATTGTGCCTGGACTGTGCACCCAGTTCCCATTTTCTCTGTGTCCAGGGTAGCTGGAGAGGCTGCATGTGGCTAACAGAGCCCAGGGATAGCAACACCCCAGCAGGTGGATTCCAGCACGGAACAGAGGGAGCAGAGCTGTGTTCCACCCCATTACAGGCACTCAAGTGCAATGAAAAATTTCCTTTAGTTCTTTTACTCTGCCCTAGTGAAGCACTGCTAGATCCCAGGAACATATCCCCCTAACCATGAAAGACCAGCATCTCACTGAGCAAGGAATCTGCAGACTCAGAAAGTGCCCCCAAATCACTGCTATATTCCCAAAAATCACAAGAAATCTTGTTGCTTGCTAATCACTGGACAATTAAAGGGTCCCTCACTCCATTGTCCCTGCTCCACTCTGCATGCCTTTGGTGCAGAAGCAGGGAACAGAACATAATTAGCTGGCGGGTGATGTCCACCAAATGTCATCCCTGAACACATTTGCTTTAGTCTCTATTCACCAGCATCGACAGCAAGGCTGCTTCCCCATCCACTGGCAAAGGCTTTCGCCAAGATTTTAGAATTCAACAATGAAACAGGCCTGCAACTAAAACATTTATCTGGCAGTTTTCCCTCTTTAAGTCAAAGTGTTATGTTGGCACACGGCACTGTGGGTGGCGATTTGCCAGAGAAAAGCATGTGTTGGAAAACCTTGCTCAATATTACAGCAATCTCGTGCTCGCAAGCCTCGAACGAGTCGAGGAGGAGACTCTGCCAGGGGGGCTCCCAGCATCCGCCCCTTCGCAGGGCAGGCACAGAGCAGAGCTGCACCCTCCGGCTATGGACAAATGAGGTGTTGCTGGCCACAGCCTGGCGTGTTACATGCCCTGCTGAGGAGGAGTGGGAGAGCTGGGGGCTGGAGGGTGACTGCCTGGAGAACAAGTCAGCTGGTCAGCAGGAGGTTTTGTGGAGGATAGCACAGAAAGACATTGTTTTATATTTTTTAAACAGTGCCCTGCGGGTCCTTAAGTTTCTTTGGGACCAGCCCAAATGTTGGACAGCTCTGGTAGGCTTTTTATATGGGGCAGATAATCCTCACTAAAGCAGAAAGAAAGACCAGAGGGACTTGACTGTAGTACAGAAAAACATATTGAGGAGGCAACAGTAACGTAATATGCAAGAGAGGCCTGGATTCAGAAGTCAGTTGCATCATTCATTTAGCAACACTCAAGCCATGGAGCAAGAGCCGGGCTGCCAAGTGTGTGCACTGGGCATTGTGCTCCTGCCAAGTTACATCTTAGAGGAGCCAAGGAATGAGCCAGGACAAAACAAGAGGATGGAATGGAGTATTACTGAGCCAACAAAATCAGGACTCTGTTCCCCCGGCCTCAGCTGCTCAGGTACATGGCCAATGATGGGACCAGGAGAACAGGGCCTGAGAAAGCTGTGCCCATCCCACTTGCCCGGTCAGCAAGGCAGAGGCTGTTGCCACAGTGGATCTCAGCACCAGCAGAACTGTTCCCCTGGCAAACACTGGCAAGCCCACAGCTAAAACGTCCCTCTGGCCATCCAGCTGAAGTTCAGCCCTTTGGAGCACTTCTAAGCAGGTCTGTGAAGTCTGCTACTAAAAAAAGCCTCTAACTCAGCCCTGGATTCTGAGGCTGGTGCTGGGGGTCACTGGGTAAGATAGGGGCCTCTACTTTTCAGCCAGAATGGTCAGAGCAAAACCTCTTCCCAACAAGAGCATGAGCAGGACAGCGAGAACAACACACTTTCTGTTCTAAGACAGCTACCAACAAAGCTGCTCCCACAACTGGCAGCTAAGTTAGACATCAAAAAGCCACAAAATAGATTACCATTCATTCTGCTTTTTCAGCATTATGTACACCTGTATTTCAAAGTCTTCAGACAAAGCCTTATCCTGCTGCCTCATTTCACTCCTCCCTCCTCCATCCCCACGACAGCCTTGAGGCCAGATGTTCACTGAGCATGTGGCTCTGTGAATTGCACCAGACAATGGCAAGCTGCACCTCCTCTGTCATCTGATTTTTCTCCCTTAGCTATATTGAGTGACAAAAACACTTTTTCACATCAATCTTTTTTATTATAAAGCTGTGCAATGCCTCCAGGGTCTGTCTGAGACTCCAGCTGTTGTGCTGGAGCAAGAGTTGCCACTGTGATCACCAGGAGTTTCAGCACCCCTTGAAAAGTGTTGTTTCAGTTCTGAAAATTCCTTAGTTTGGATTGTAATTTCTCATTACACTTTAAAAATGAAAGCAACAGACCTCAATCCTCTCCTATGTCCATGCAGCTGTACCACTAGAATTGGCTTTGAATCACCTGGATCTAGAAGATGCAGGACAAGTAAGGGTCCAAGGTTCTGGGTGCAGTCTCACAGCATTGCAAGCTCTTCAGCCAAGCCCTAGGAGCAGGGTAGCAACAGGAAGTGACAGACCAAGCTGCTACAGCTATCACTGAGTGTGGTTAGAGCAAAAGCAATTTCATTTCCCTTTAATGAGGTTTCCAGGTAAAGCCATTCTGGGTTTTCCAGGACCTTCATCTTGCTATGTTTCAAACTGCCAGCAGGGCAGATGTCGCACAGGAAATCCCAATGCTGGGCAGCTCCTGCCCAGCAGAGCCTGCTCTCCTGAGCTGCAGAGCAAACACTGGAATCTAGCACACCTCAGTGGAAGTCAGTAGAAGAGCCCCCTTGTTGGGGCTCCCGTGCTTGGAGCACTTTCTCCTCCAGCTGCCAGGCAGAGCAAGGAACCTTTCAGACTGAGAGGTATTGGAGGGTAACCACTCTGGAAGAAAGGATCACAAATTAAAACAGCCCTGCAGCAGGTACTCAAAATTTCTATGTAAGCAGAGGAACACCTCACTTCCTCTGAAAAACAACATAAAATTTTTTAAAAAATTGTGTGTAGAGCAGGAGGAGAAAAACATGTGGCTGTGATTCATACATCAACCTTTTTTTAATATACCTTTATATTTCTATCTGCTCCACCTCACTGATGTGTGGAGCTGCTGGTTTTTTGCATGTCTTGCAATGCATACAGGATCTTAAAAAAAAAAAAATAAAGATAATGCAGTAATATTGTGCTGGTTCTAGTACAACAAGTCATCCTTCAAACTGCTCCCCTCCTGACAGAAGTGCATGCAATGTACACGCCTGAAATCCTCCTTAGGAATCCCAGCCTGTTTTGTCTTCACCCTCCATTTGAAACGAAGTAGGAGAGGGGAATAAAATCCTTCCATTTTCTGCAGTTCTTGCCTTTTGTCTCCATGGTGTGGCTGCCCTTGCCCCTGCTGCTGCTGAGCCCATTCTTTTGCCCAGTGTACCAGTTGGGATTCTTGACCTTTGGAAGAAAATAGCAGTTCCACCACCAGCAGGTTCTCAGTTCAGGAATACTTCTTCCATAAGGGACACCACTCCATTCTCCTTTCCTCTTCCCCCAGACCACCAGCAAAAGCTTCAATTACCTTTTCTTGCCATCCCTGCAAGCCATTTAACCCTCTGCTTTGCCCTGGGCAAGCTCAGTAACTGATCTACCATTGCTTTGGACCTGTGTCTCCTCAGCTATCTGAAGCAAAACAGATCAGAGGGGCAAACATACAGCAAAACTTGAGGTAGAAGGTGGGATCGGGAGTGGTTTCCCCTTTTTGCCTTTGTTTCCTATGTCTGTCTTCAACCCAGCTGCTTCTGATGGAGGCCGTGAAAAGGACTTGAAAATGCCCACAGAAATGAGGGAATAACATGGGATCCAGGATTTCATATTGTATTTGTTGTTCCAGTCTAACATATCTAAACATTAATATTCTCCTTGGATAGAGTTACATGATTTTTGGTGTTTGCATTTCCTACATTTGACAGAACCATTCCAAACCTGTCACAGTCCCTCCAGGCTGTCCCAGGCACTTCCCAAAGAGTGGGTGTCAAATCCACTGTTTCTGTCTGTCTGCAGCCACCTAAACCAGTCACACATTGAGCCCCTGCTTCTCAAGACACACAACTTCCTGGTGCCAATATAATACACAGATTGTACCTGTATATCACATTAGCACTGTGATAGCCTATTTTCATCCCAATCCTCACACTTACTCCTGGCTCTAAATTGTTCTTTATAAAGACGTCTGCAGGGACCTTGTTATTTTTATTGCTGTAATAAGGCAGCTCTACAGGAGAGAAGGAAAGTGTTTAGAAAGATAGTAAAGGCCCTGAGGCTGTCTGAATGTCAGGGAAGGCCTGTTGCGGAGGCCAAGCAACTTGGGCTCTCGCCTTGGGGGGCATTAATCAATTTGGCTTGCAAAATGCGTGCCAGACAATAAAATACAAAGGGTGGAGGTGCCCAGCTCAAGGTGCAACCTGCACCAGCATCTCTGCCCAAGAAAGGAGAAAAACAGAAATACAACCCCTCCTCAGAGGTTGCTCTGGGGTGGTGTTTCTCCTTCCACCTCCAGGGAACAGGCACCTTCAGCCACAATGATCTGAGTCCCGGGGAAACACTCTGAAGAAGTAAATTACCAGCAGCACTTTTATGTATTTCAAGTAATTCAAAGCACAGCTCATCAGGCAGGTGATTAATGGTGTCACCTAAGGTGTGTGCTCAGCAGGCACCAATGCTCAGCAGCCCTCACTCGGAGGACCATAGATAGATAGATAGATAGATGGATAGACAGACAAAGTGTCCCATGGACTTGGAGGAGAGTAAGTAGCACACTGACAGGTGAGAAGTGCCTGTCAGTAAAGAGGACCAGGACACTCACTGAAACAGCCATCGATCCCATCAGTGCCACTGTCTACTCCAGAAGCAAATCCTCCAACATGTATGACAAAACATCACAGCCTGGATTTAATTTCCAAATCATGCAGTAATAATGCAGAGAGAGATAATGCTAAAGGTAGAGCAAGAATAAGAGACTTTCAGGGTTACAGCTGAAGCAAAAACAAACATTAAACAAATTGGGTGACAAGAGCTGTGCCTGCCCTCACCACAGCCACTTTGGCTGAGCAGAGATGCTCCAAATGCTTTTGACCAAATGTCAAAAAACAGGAAATGCTATTTCATCAAGAACAGAAGTGCTCCCTGGGAATGTGGGCAGCTCAACAAAGCTTGAAATAGGAATACTTCTGAACAATTTGTTCCTACATTCAGAACTCTATATCCCTATATACTTTACTGTTATATATCATCTCTGACACTTGGAAATTATTGCAAAGAAATGCTTCAGTATAAGAGATTTGTAATGGTTTGATAATGTTACTTTGCAGGTTTTTTCCCAACTGAAATACTTCAGCTATTGTGACTAATATAACATTTCAACATTTTGATTTTAATCACAATTTGGGACCAAACAAAAAAAAATCTGAAATAGTAGAATTTCTTGAGGGACCAATATTTTGTTTTCCAAAAAGCCTTATTGCCAAGGAGAAACTAAAAAGTTAGTGCCTTGGGAAGTGATTCGGTGCTGCAACAGCATCACTGACACGAGAGCACACAGTACTAATAGATGAGGCTGTTGTATGATGCTAATGTGGAAACTGGAGTTCCAGCAAACCGTTCATCTCCCTGGTGAACAGCTGAGCTCAGTAGCTCACAACTGTTTGCTTTATACGCTCCCTTGTTGTTGCCATGAGGCCAACAACACATATTCAGTTCCCTCAACATTCCTGCAAGACTTAATACCCATTCCAGGTTCCCTCTTGGCACAGAGAATTTGCTGGCTTGATCCAAAAGTAAAAGCCTCTTTTCTTGTCTCAATCCTGTTGCTTTCAGCAAAGTGGCAACTCGCTTTTCTGAGCACTGGGATTGAAAGAAAGAGTTCCCTGCTCCATACCTGTGTGACCCACAGAGGCTGGGCCTGGAAGATTTGCAATGGGAGCCATTCTGCCAACATTATCTCAGAGTTCCTTTTCAGATCTTACAAGGCAGTGATTGATCTGCCCATTGCAATGGGTTTGACTAACATTTCATTACCTGTCCCCACTGAAAATGTTGTTTGATTTAGGTTCAAAGAGCTCATTATGTAGGGGTTTTTTTCCTCAGAAAAAAAAAAAAAAGAAATGCAGAATAAGGTAGTATCAAGTCCTGAGCTAATTACTATTTGCCAAGGTTTGGTTAGTGTATGAGTGTGTCTGAGATTTTGCTCATTACCAGTTGTATAATATGATTTCTACTGCACAGTTAATTAGTATCCAAAAAAATAACCTAAGGAATTTACACAAGCCTAGTTGGAGGACAAGAAATAAATCACTGAGGAGTAGGTCTGGGGAAAGTCCCCAGTGAGGACACTTTCACTATTGATGTAAAACACTCAGAGGTTTAACTTTCAAAACAGACATTTTGGGAGAAGCTCTGAAACATCTCAAGGAGAGCCTCTGTGGCATAATCAGACAGTTGAACTTCATCTCATTCCACAAGCTCAGTGCTTTTCTGTGGCTGATGTCAGTAATCTCCAAACAGGCCCCAGCCCAGACTGGGGGTCCTGGTGTCCGTTGCCTTGGCAGAGGCAGTGAGGTGACGTTCAGCCTGGCTGCAGGAGGCTGACTGTCATTGCAGCACTTGGCTTCCAAGAATCCCCTTCTTTCACCAGTTCTTTCCAAACACCTGAAGCTGACTTAGAGGAACTTAAGCATTAGCACAGACACCTCTTCTTTCCACCACCACAGTATTCACCCTGAGACAGTGGAAAATGTCATTGATCGTTTGAATTCAAGAGAGCCAAGATAGACCAGTTCACAGATCTGCTCCCCCACCGTCAACCAGGCTCCTTCAGGTTACACATAGACATGTGGATTACCTGCCCAGATGTGCAGTGTGACTGAAGAGTAATCATCTTACTCCTAAAAGGCTTCATCTTGGCTAGTGTTGTTCACCACTGCAGGAATTAGACATACTGGAAAGATGCCACTTCAATTTTGAGGCAGACAGGTTTTGCTATATATGTGGGTTTGGTGAGTTTGGTTTGTTCTCCAAGGTCATCGAGCTATTCTGACCTTTGGGCTGAACCTGAAAGGACCCTCTGTATATTCTTTCTAAACCAGTTCATTCAGTCCTACTTTCTGCCCTTTTCAGTTCAAGATGCCTTGAAAACCCTTTCGAACCCTTTCAAACATGTGCAGTTGTTCTATCATGAGTTCTACCAGCCAAAACAGAAAATAAAACTTACGATGTACACAAGCAGACTCTCAGTGAGCCTCTTCCAGCAGCTTGGCAAGAAATAAAGCCTACTGGGAAGTATTAAAAACCAATGACCATCCCAGACTCTTTAAAAAGAAGTTAGATACCAGTAACCCAATATGTGGCTGTAAAATGTCTTGCTCTGTCTAGGTCTGTGTTTGTCATCATATCAAAGCCTAGAAGTGGTCTCCACTTTGCCTGTATTGGAATTCTTCATTATTCACCACTCCTCCAAAATCTGATGTGATCTGCAAAATAGGAAATCTTGCTTTCTATGTCCTCAGCCAAGTCTTTCATACACTGTAACTATCAGAAAGACCAGGATCTGCCAGTGCAGTCTCCTACAGTACATGCTCCTTTATTAACTTGTCTTTCATCTTGAAAGGCTTCTATTTATGCCTCCTTTCCCCACTCTGCTCCTGTCCTCTGGCCAATTTTCAATCAGTGAGCCAATTCTTCCCCTTTCCAACTCCCCACCTTTAGACATTAACCTCCGACGCGGGACCCTGTCAAACACTGTCTGAAGATCCAAGCCTCTCCTGACTCCTGCTTAGCCTCTTGTCTATGCCGACAGGAGTGTATGTTCTAAAAAAAGAAATTTCCAAAAGTTAGCGAGGCAGAAAAGGTCCTTTCCGGAAACCATACTGGCTATCTTTGGTCAAGCTGTGCGTTTCTCAACAGGCCACCTTTCATCTATTAAAACATTTTCTAAGACTTGTCTTCACCTGAAGGGAAACGAACTTCCCTGCAAGACCCTGGTGCACATCTGGGTCGTTCCTTAAATAATGGTGGGAGGCTGTCCGCCTTCCACCTTTGAGGAATCTCCTGCAAAACACTTCAGCTCTGTGAAGTGCCTGTGAAAACCTTTCCAATTTAGACCCACAGTTCCTTTAACCTCTTTAATAAGAGAGCCATGGAGTAGGGGGTTTGGTACCAACCATCCACTTCACACCCTTCAGCTCCCTGAAAGCTCCATTTTCTGTGCTCTCTTAGCCTTTGAGGAATAAAGTCTGGTTTCCACCTTTCTACTTACAACTTTGGTCCAGGCAGCTTCTCTCTGACTCAGGTGTATTCTCTCTGCCAGTAGCCAAGCCTGATATTTCTACTTGCCTTTTCTCTACTCTACAACCAATAGATTAGAACAAAATTAGTTTCTGTCTTTGCAGCCAGCCCTTTTCTTCCTGCTGAGGAGCAGACACCGGCAGCTTGTTCTCACCTGCTCAGCTCCAATGCCAAAATGTCCCCAATTACCAAAGAATCCCAGATATCCTGCTATGTGTGCGATCATTCCTACACCATTACCTGCCTCTCCCAGAAGCAGCAGTAAACCTGTCTCAGTGTGCCACTTTACACCCACATTGAGTGTCCCTGGCCTCCAAGGAGTGTCTCGACTCACTGCCACTTTTCTGCCATGCCACTTATTGAGATACCTGTGTGCACAAGCAGCTTCCTCACATGCCACACGAGGAGATGAAGATCCTGCCTTGCTTACAGTGCTACATAAACAGGCTTTTTCCCAGGCCAATAGGTTGTTCTGCATGATTAGAAAGAGCTGGTTTAAACACATTCCCATAGTGTCATGGGCTTGTTACAGTCCATCGTGGGGAGTGGCTGCAGTTTGTTTTCTCTGTGTGTTTTCATTGCCCTGGACAAAGACACTACATTTACAAAATGGAAAAGAGCAACATCAACACTTAATTTGGGCAGTTGTTTTTGAGTTTGAGTCATTGTTGGTGCTTAGTGTGAAGCAATAGGAGGACCAGCTGTAAATAATTACTAAGTCCAGCAAGGACTGAACTCTTCACAGGCTTCCCAGTTCATCCACAGTGTACTGTTGCAGGGAGAAGTAAAAACGGTTCTGCTGTATCTGCCTGATTTCCATGTTCTTCCCACCAAGGCAAGGCAAGGCAAGGCAACTCTTCCCTTCAGCTTCTCTTTCACTCTCCTGTGTTTAGGTCATCCAAGGCAGAGATGGTTCTTTGCCAGCAACCCTTCCAATCTCCAGCCAAAACAAAGCAGCAATTCTTCTGGCAGCTGGTGGAGCAGAGGACTGAGAACCAAGCTTGTTGCCTTCATGGCATTGCTCCAGGCAGGCAACCTGGCTGACAAAGCTTTACAGTGTGGGCTACTCTGAGCAGCAGCCATGTGAAGTGGAAAAACAGCTGCTCCTCTGGGTTTTCCTGAATTCTTCTGAGTCCAAAGGCACCCCAGCCCCAGCTGCACCCACCTGGCCAGGCATGGCCTAGGGATGGTATATTCTGTAGGGAAGAAGTAAGTGAGGCCTCTCATAGGTGCTTTCCAGGCTTCCTCTTAAAGCCTCAACAAGATCTTAAACATCAGTTCAGCAGAGGTGGCAGGAAAGGCTGGAAAGGGGGACTGGCCCTTCCCAGCACAGCCAGGGCTGCAGCAGGGCCAGGACAAAGCATCTCCCCTGCTCTGGTGTCCTGGCTCTGAGGTCATCTGCCACTTCAGCTCCAAGCCATGACTGCAGCAGATTCTCCTCTGGACTGCACCTCTTTCCCCTTGGCCCAAAAGATAGCCAAGGTCACATTTGCTGAGCTCCAGGCTCCACAGAATCTTTGTTTGTTTCAGACAAGCCAGGGGGAGCAGACAAGAGAGAGTCAGTTAGTGTTATCACAACTAATGCAGCTCATTAGAATTGTTTTAAGCTCTGAGAGCAAATGAATATCTAATGAGATTTCCCCCCAGGTGTAATTAGCAATAAGCTTTACATTGCTCTAAAAATACCCTCCAATTTTTTGAAAAACTAAATGCAGATAACTTGAAGCTCTAGTTACACTTAATGAACTGAACAAAGCACATTGAAAACTAAGAATATTTTAATTGTGTTTATTTAGCCTTCAGCAAAGGATCCAAGACATTTTCATAATCATCAAATTAATTTCAAAATGCTCCTTTGTAAGTTGTCCAGCCAGCAATGTCGATGTTGATCATATTCAGAGGACTATTTCCTGATCGGACAGTCCATTTACTAAACAATGCATTATTCAAGAAACTGGAGCCATCTCTTCACCAATTCTTCCTCCCATGGGCAGTTTAGAATATGAGAAGAATTTATTGATGCAAGAAGAAACACTGTAGTTCTGGTTAGTGAAAATAATTATGATTACATATCTTCTTTCTCCATATTTGTCCCAAAAAGAATGGTGAGGAAAATATTTACTTTCTTTAAAGTTCCCAAATATTACTAAAATAGATATTATCTTTCACATTCACTTCAGTAAGAAGTTGACTTCATATCAGTGAGTATCCCAAATGACCAATTAATTTTGGCAACTATCAACCAGAGCTGTCTGAAACTCTGACCTTTGAAACAAAAGAAGCTACAACTTAATACATGTATCATCTTTCCCTATACATGTTTAGGACTCAATCCTGGCTTTGATTAAACCAGGAAAATACCAGTAAGATTTTGTGCCATGGTTTCTCTGCCTCTGGTGGCTGCAGCCAGGCTTCCAAGATGGAGTGTGAAGTGCTCACTTGCCAACAGATACCTCCAGCCTCAACCCACAAGCAGAGCTTGAGCCAAAGAAAAAAATTCATAGAATGGGAGCAGTGATGAGACCTTTACTAGGAATTGTCAGTACCATTCTACTAGAAAATTCAAAATCCCACTCAGTCCCTTAGACTCGCCTGCACTCCCATCACAAATAACAGGATGGCAGCTTCTTCTCAGCTCCATCCGCATGTCCCTGAGCCAGCAGAGAAGAGCAAGACACAGGAATGGACTATGGCAACACTCCCTAGCTTCTGCTACTTGTGCTCCCCGAGTGGCCACTGGAGCCCAGCCGGGGCCGGCCTGGCCGCGCTGCCTCAGCCAGCCCAGGTAGTCACATCCCATCCATGTCCTTGCCTCCATGCTCGCTGGCTTCCTCTGAAGCATCGCAAAGGAGAGTTAATTAATTCTGATCACTCCTAATAGTCTTCTAGGTCACAAATTGGTGATTCAGCTTCATTAATTTGATTTCTAACATTTCATCCTTTGCACTCTCTGCCCGATTAGCTTCTTGAAATTTAGTTTCAGTAAATGGGATGAGCAAGGCAGAAACTTCCAAAGAGATTTTCCTCACTGGCATTTGGAGGACACGCCACAGCGCAGAACCCCCGGACTCGCAGCCAGGATGCGGTCACCTCAATTTTGCAAACTTCCTGATGACAGGGTGATGTGGCCAGGCTGCAGTCCGAGTCACTTTGCAAAGGAAGCCTTGATTCTCCTTTCACTCAGATGGGCCTACATCAAGAAAAGCACCAGCGGAAATTGCACTAGAGCAAGACTAGCACAGGAGAAAAATCAATACCATGGAATGTCTGAAAAGAAGAACTAATTTTTCTGATAGTGTTTTTAAATAAAAGCTGACATTGATTTGTAGGAGTATGTAAGCAGAGATTATATATACTGAAAAATTCTCCAATCCCTCAGGCATCTACGCAGGCAATGCTGGGAAACAAAGCCCATGGTGTCAGCCACACTTCAGAGGAGTAAGGACACAGTGAGTCACCAAATGCTGTTCTTAGTCTTAAGGCATTCTTAGACAAGCCTTTGCTATATGATCTTAAAAAGAAATATTGCAGGTAGAGCAAGTGAATATATTCTACTATATTTGGGATCTTGGTGGGGTTTAAAAACTAAAAGACTTTTTTTAATGACCCAAAGATGATTATGGCTATATTTCTGATTTTCAGATGAGAAATCCAGATTGTGACATGGTATGTTTATATTTGTCTCCCTGTGATAAGTTTTTCTTGTATTCTACTGTACAGCTTAAGTCTTCCAATGGGAGACCAAACCAATTTCTTCCTTGGGTAGGACCTAGTCCTCCTTCCCAATAAATAAAAGCTTCAGAATACTGAGACATTCTTGCAAATCAATGCTGCATACACAAAAATCATTATTTCAGCGGCAGCAGGGGGAAAGAGGGTAGGAGTAACATCAGTTGTGTAGAAAAACAGAGTGTAATTCTGTGTCACTGAAAGTTTCATGAGAAGGTCAGAGGAAAACTAGAAAATGTTCCATGGTCCAGGCAGAAAATTGTACCTTTGTCTCCATACAGATTCCTGAGAAGCAACGTCTTCTAGCCCTAAAGCTCATTGTGAATATCAGCCCAAGCCATGGCTTTTCAGCCAGGTTTGAATCAGAGAGGTGTGTGTGGTTTTGCCACAAAACCATGAGGCACTACAAGTTTGGGGACATTCTATGAAACCTAAGCTAAAGTTTATCAGAGCAGAGCCATGTGAACTCAGTTGCCACCTGCCTGGTGGGTTTACTGCAAACTCATCACAGAGCTCCAGCTGCAAAAGGAAACAGATTTCTGAGGCCAGTGTAAATCTTGGGGCGAAAATATTTTCTAGGAAATTAGTTGAAACATGCAGATGTACACCCAGAGCAGCGCAACCTGAGAGAGAAAACAAACCACAGCTGTGGCTGGAAAACCCCCTGCCCTGTCGGCAGCACAGCTTTTCACATCACAGGAGCCAATGAACAAGTGCTGGAGTGTTCTCACTGCTCAGACATGTGCAACCTGGACCCTTCGCTGGGCTTATTGTTCCCTTGCAAAAGGCCCATTTAGAGCAAGCCCAGCAAGCCTGAGAGGGGAAGGAGGACAATGGCAATCTCTCCCATTCAGCAGCACAGGCCTAGGAAATATTTGCTACTCCAGGAGAGCAGCAGAGGCGCCTTTTCAAAGCTCCCTTTGCTGGGAGGTGAGTGACAGCTGAATCACAGTGCTGCTTTCCAAGAGCCAGACCTCAGTAGCACTGCCAAGAGTGGCCCGTTGTATTCAGAGCCCCGACACAGCTGCAGTTACTGGGAGGTCCTGCCATTGTCCTCCCCCAGCAGAAAGATGTTTCTGTCCCCCCTTCACAGACCTCCATTGCTGCCCAGTACAGGCAGGCTGAATGAAAATGTCAGCAGCAAGCACGGAGCAGATGTGAAGGGACCATGCTCTCTGACCTGGATTCACCCATCACGTGGGCGAACGCTGTTCAATTGAGAACTGCTTTGTGAGACAAGTTCAGGGGGATGGGACACTGCCACCCCCAGCAGCCCGAGCACAGGGCACAGATCTGACCAGCTCAGGGATGGGCCTTCGGGGAAGACTGAGAGAAATTCTTCCAGGGAGTCATCCAGGGAGAGACCAGCACCATAAGAGCTTTGCAGGATTTGTGCACTCAGAGTATACTGAAAATTCTCCCTGTCTAATCCCACCTCTGAATTCCGCACAGTACACGTGGGTCACAGCTAATACCTCTCTTCTGAACAGTGACTGTAGGCTTCAAGTCCAAGCTTTAGTAGAAATAAAACCAAAAGTTTTAGAAAGCATTAACAATATAATGTCTCCTGGAAGTAAGGCAAATGGTTTGTGGTATCATTCTGTCTCCAGAATAGTAAAAGAAAGTTTATTCAAAACATAAAAACAAACAAAGTTAAAATAACTAGTGTAGTTTCACAGTCCAAAGTAAATAAGATGTACAAAAAGCAGAGCTGAATAAAATGAGAGAAAAATGCCACAGATGTTCAAAACAAATTTTAAGCAAATTTTGTCCCCATTATGTTTGTGACACTTCTCCAGTAAATGCTAGAACTGCAATTCATTAGTCCAGTGCTCACGGTGAGATCTCAAATATTCATCAGAAGCACATCCAAGTGCCTGCCTACACAAAGACTCGTCTCTAGCCTGTCCCTGTGCCCCATCAGAGCACTTACCAACTGGGACCTGCCACGGCTGCAGCCAAACATATGGGCACAGAGCTACAGCCATGAGGAGAGCACCAAACAGTGACTGTGGCTGCAAAAGAAAAGGAGAGGGAAGGGAAAAGACTTGGGAGGTCTGTCAACAGGGCAAGCAGTGTGGTCCAGGGGGGGATTTTGCTTCATTTGGGGAACACCAGGACACTTACGGAAGGGCCTGTGTTCCTGGGGATAGTACAGGAGAGCAGCTGCTTTACACTGTCAGCCAGATCAGAGAGAAGCCTGTGTCCAAGGGCTGGATGTGAGCCAGGTGTACTAAATGACTACAGAGATACCTAAGATACAGGGATGGTAATCTCTCACCAGGTTTGAAATGCAGATGAGGGTCTGCAGAAAGGTCAGAAACACAAATATCTTGGAGCTGAGAAACGCCAACTTTGAAGGGAAATGAGACAAAGCTGAAGGAAATTGGCTGGGATTCAATAAAGCCTGAGAAATGCACAGTGGAAGGAGTTTAATGTAGTCAGAAATTACATTAGAACAATTCTGCTTTACAGCATTTTTTGCCTCATCCGAATTATTTTCTTCTCTCTCTCAATCAGTGGCAGAAGCCAAAATTTCACAAGGAAAAACTCTCATTGTCAAAGTACTAAAAACATGGGATCCGTGGGATCCCCGACTCCTCTCGTCAAAGACCACAGACCAGAGCAATGCAAAGCCGGCGCAGGGAGCGGGCGCGGGTGTCGGCGGGGCTGCGGGAAAGCCGCGGCAGTTCGTACCTGCCCTGAAGGGCCCTCAGGTGTGCAGCAGGAATGGCCGCTCTGTCAAACAGCTCCCGGCAGGAAGGTCAGTGCCGCGAGTCACAGAATAAAACTGGAGGGACGGAGCAACTTCTTACCCGCACTTCAAAGCAAACAAAGTGCCAGTACAGACAGCACAATGGGGCCATTGAAACCGGAGAGTGATAATGGGAGAGGAGGCAGCACCATACAGCTTAAAACCAAAGCAGATTCTTCCCAGAACTCACTCCCAGAAGCATTACAAACTGAAGGGAAAAACAAGAGAGTAAAAATAGATTCAACTCTGATACACAGTAATTGCACAACAGAGATAATAGGGATCTCAGAGTGGAGATCGTGAAGCGGCAGGATTATAGAAATTAAAACTGTGAGCCCCAAGAATTAAAGCAGAACTTGATGAAACTGGAAAGTACAACCAAAAAATGCTGCTTCAGCTCTGGGCTGGCTGGGACCTTTCTCTAAGTTCAAGAAAGGGGCCTTCAAGGATTCCTTCTGCCTTGACAAACAGCCTCTTACCAGGAAAGTGGGGTATGTGCAGTTTATACAGTTTATACACTAAACCCCAGGACAGGGAAAACCATTCTGCCCCAGCCCCTGGCTGTAAACAGAACAGACATGAAGCCTCCACCTCTGTCTTCTCCCCAGCTCTGTACTTATTCTGATGAACTACTGTTTTCCAGCCCGGCAGGATTCTTCCAGCTCTCAGTTCCAGGGGGAGCTCATACTGAACAAACGACGTATGCTCCAACTTTAAAAGCTTGCTCTTCCCATGTATCGGTCTTTGTCCTGATTTTATCTGCCTCAAAAGGCAAGACAATTTTGACTAACAAAAAGCAATTAAAATGAGAGACTACTCAACATCTGAATTTCTTCCAATTTACTGACTCCTAAGTAGATTAGACATGGTGAGCAGGAGGCCTGAGCCAGCAGAGGTGCAGCCCGTGTGGTTCAGGCACAGGAGCGTGCAGAGTGTCAGCGCTGCTCCACACCTGGGGAGTGGCAGTCGGACTCCAGCCCAGGGACAGCACCACAGCCAGCAGTTCCTGAGCACATTCTCTTCCCCCATCTCTTGCCAAGAAATTGCCAGTGTCCTCATCTCCCAGGGGAGGGCAGATCAGTTCCACACACCCTGGGCAAGTGCTGAGTGCAGCTCTTTTTTTCTGTGCATGTCGGCAGGTTTGGAACAGGGGTAATCACAGCCACTTTTATGTGCTAAAAAATAGTGACTCATTCTTCCTCCCCAAATCAACCACGTGATGGAGAGAAGATATATACTTTGTTTTCTCTTTCTTTGCCTTCTGGTTTGTGGTCCATTCGCTGAATTCATTTCATGTTTTAAAACATTCTCACAAAACCACAAAGATTAGAAATAACTTTCATAATGTAAGAGCTCATATTGCACAACAAGCCATTTCTTTCAGCATCTGGAAGAAAAAAATCCCATCAAATATTGCAGAACTTAGTCACACCATCAATAGGATGCAGTGAGCCTTCTTCTAGCAGTCCCAGCATAATCTGAGCACCTTGTTCCCAATAACAGTTCTGCCTCAGGAACAGCTAGGCAAAGTCAGAGAGCAAACCTTCTGCTCTCACTGCTGCCTCCACCCAAGACCCTGAAGAACAGAAGCATGGCTTTTCTTGATTGTCAGTTCTCTCACACTGTTAGAAAATATTTCCAATATTACATGTACTGCTATTTAAAGAGAATCTCCAATCTTCCTCCATTTACGGCAGGAGCACAAGCCTGATGAAGAATGGAGCACTGGGTCTCTCTCAATGTCACACTAAATTTATGCAGACCTCAGATTAGAGGCATATGTCATTTTTCTCTGATTAACACATTTCAAATGGGATCCAGACGAGTCTGATGGAGAGACAGGGTTTGGAGGTAAATGAGGTGGTTTTGATTCGAACCCTGGCTTCCATCAAAATGCTGTGGTCTACTTAGAATGTCTGCGGACATCATTTTACAAGGCACATTTACACAAAATCCCTGGGGGTTTTAAACACTGACTTGCAGCAGGACCCAAACTAGAAACTTGTGCAAACGGATTGCCTGGAGCAGTCTGCATCCCCAGAAGATGCTGAGATGCAGTGGCTGCACCACACCACGCAGGCTGCTGGCAAGAGCAGGTGCTGCCTCTGTACTCCTACCACAGAACCCGTGCTGCCTCACTCAAACAACGGGGATTTGTTCTTTCAGGATGTTCTACAAGTGCCTTAGGACTAGATTTCTGAAAGCAAACCCTCAGCCCTGTTGCTGGCTTTAGGCTCCACTGCAGCTACCCTGGAGGAAATGTTTCCTTCATCCTGGCTCGTGGAGCAATGCCCAATGCACGAGGCAGCATCTCCTGTATTTTAACTGTCTAGTAAATCCTTCAAATGCTTCTGGTTCACAGTTCAAGCATTTGAACCAGCCTTGTCCCAGGGTAACAAGCTACCCCAGTGTACAAAGAGCAATGGTTTATGCCTTTCTATCTGAGCACACAAGAGAACAGTAGCAGAATGACACCATTCTTAGCTAATTTGGCACTTCAAGCAAGAATGGGGCTTTTATCTCTTCCTTTTCATTACGACATGGTGAGACAAACATTTGATATCAATAAGTAACTAAGCTGGCTGCAGAGGACAAACAAATAGCTGCAGACGGTTGTTTGGTAAGTGATGAGCCTTTTTGGGCTCGATCACCACCTGTAGGCAGGCTTTGATTCAGACATGAGATCATGGAGGAGAAAGGCACAAAGCAGACATGCATGAGAGCAGCACCTCATCTCTTCTGGTACCTGGGACAGCAAACAAGTGCAACTCCTGTAAACGCCAGTGGGGGAAGGGGAAGAGGACATTTCTCCAGCGCAGCTCTTTTTTCTACCCAAATTAGTATCTATTCTTTGTACAGGTGCTCCTCCCTAGTCCCACCCAAGCACACAGACTGCACTGTGTGATGATAGCAATGGTACAAAAGCTGCTCCAAAGATACAATTTCATGTCACTAGAGAGAGTCTTTCTCACCTGTTTATACACATGAGCACACGCCAGATCACCAGCCTGAAAAGCCTTTCCTTGGCGCGGGAGACAGTGGCAGCAACACAACAGCTTTGCTCTCGTTCACAAAGCCAGGAGGAAAATTACTTGAACCATAAGCTGCTGGATCTGTACAATGGGGAGAATTTGGTTCTGCTTCAGGGAAGTGCAGCCAGCCTGAGATGCTGCTGAGGCCAGGAAGGAACCTCAGTGCGTCAGCCTGGCACAGCAGGACTGTGTATGGAGCTGGCCCCTGGCCTTGGAGGGCTGAACCTGGCACAAATGTTTCCAAATTCCGTTTCCAGTCCGGGACTTTTTGGCCTGACAGCATCTTTCACCTTTAAGCGAAGCTCAAATGTCAGACAGCCGCTAAGCCAAAGGGGAGCGGAGCCGTGAACAGCACCAGCACGGGTGAACAGCAGCGGGTGAAGGGGGGAGCGGCTGGCGGCTCTTACTGCGCTGCCGCCAGTCCAGCGGGAGCGGCAGCAGCGCCTGAATCAGGCGGCTTTAACCGGGGGTGCTTCGGACGCCAATATCAAACGTAGTAGCCACTAGATGGCAAACTCACAGCCCGAACTGCGCACACTGACCGCCAGACTCCTTCAGGGCTCTGAAATCAAGGGTGCCCAAAGCCAGCGGGAAGGCGGGGACGCGGGGCTGACACACACCAAACACGACTGGTTCCTTCACCGGGTTCCGTCCCTCCGCGTGTTTCCGTCCCACCACTAAACCGCACAAAGATGAGCTATAAACGTCCTGCCAACTGTGTAAACCAGCTCCTGGTGTTAATGTGGAAGTCCAAACATCCCAGGCACAGCTATGGCAGAAGGGACAAAACAAGATTCCAACACATCCACTAAAAACATATTGCTTAAGCCAGAAAAAAAAACTCTGCAGCCTGCAAATACCATGGCTAAAGAAGCCCAGATTGCAGATGATGTATTATTCATTGCTAACATCTCTGAAAGCCTCCAGCCAATCTCGTTTTCTCAGTGCTGGCTGCAGGAGACGTGGGGGCACTATGTAAATCAGCAATATCTTGCAAATGACTGTTACATATTAGCTGTGTGGCTCTGAAAAGAAATTAATTGCATGGTAGCCAAAGCTCTACACAAGCAATTGTCTTTGTCTAGCAAAGTGGCCATTTGTATTTTTTCTCAGCCTGTTATTATCCTGAATCAGTTCTTGAGCAAAGATCTAAGCTAGACTGGGTAAAGCACTCCTCACTCATTACACGCCAATAATTTTTCTAAGTAGAAGTCCCTTCCAGGAGCTGGAGTCACAGCAATGGGCACTGCAATGTGCAGAGGGTCTGCAAAACGTCTTGGTCACACTGAGCCAAAATTCCAGCAAGATGCTGAAGGCAGCTGCCCACCCCACACCCAGAGAGATGGATGGCCAAAATTGCTGTGCATCTGTGAGAATACAAAGACAGCAATGCCATGGTAATTTTACAGAGAGCTCTGAACTTCTCCTTTAGCTGCAAGAGGAAACATCCCTTGCTTCAAGAATAATAGAAAATAGATACATTTTTATTTAGTGTCCAAAAAACCTGTGATTTTACCATGCTGCTGTACAGGGCACAACAAACTCTGAGGTAGTTCCTTTCCCTTGTATACTGTAGCACAGTAGTTACAGACTGTAACACAGAGCTGATCACAACAAATTTCATTTTCATGCCAATTCAAGTTAATGCTCCCCAATAGTAAGGTTGTTTGTGCACTCCAAGTAGCAGCAGTGCTGTGTACCCAGACTCAAAAACTCTTTTCATCCATAATTACTTTCAGAATGTCAGGAAAGAATAAATCCTGCAAACATTACTGAAAATACTTTCCTCACCTGATGATACTATTTCATGCCCCTTAGCAAATTCAGCTCCACAGGCAAGGTGTGCTTTGGTTGTGACACACAACAACCACTGCTCCTTGTGACTGTGAATCTCAGCTCCAGAAAAAGATATTTTCATTGATCCACTTTCCAAGAATCCAAACTGAGGTACTCTGAGGTCCACTCATATGTTCATCCATATATACCCTCTGCTTTGCTTTTTCAATTACATGGATTTACACTGGAAAATTTCTCCTGAAAGTGTGCTAACCAAAAAAACATTGCTCTCTTTTGCTATCCTGATTCTGCTATTTCCCTCATTTCCACACGCTCCTTTAATTGTTGACCCATCTCATGACATGTCCATTATGACCAACATATTTGATCAGTATGTTGCAAACCTGAGCATTGCACTTGCCCATTTAATGAGCAATATTTTAGACATTTCCCAAACTTCCTGTCACCAACATTAGCTAACACACGAGCGATCCAGACAGACTCTTTTGTTCTGAGCAGCTGTGCTGTAAAACAAGCTGAGTATCTCTGTGGCCACAAACTGCTCTCCAAGGTCTCCCCATCCCCAGTCTGCCATATGTTGCCCCTATAGCTTGTACAAACTCTTTCATTTCCTCTCTATCCTGTTGCATTTCATCAGGTTTCACTAAAGCACACCCCAGCATCCAAAAGCCTGGCTGTTTGTGGTGCTCTGTGCTCTGCTCTGTTTTGCAAAGGGCACACAGCTTTTGGTGTAGATCCTTACATGGCCTCTCATTTAACTTCTCTGGTTTTTAGGTTTTTCAAACTCTTCTGTGAGCCTTGCAGCCCATTCCACTGGAGCACTGTGAGCACTGGAGGTGCCACATCCAAAGCAATCCACAGCAGAGAGTGCTGGGTGGTTGCACTACAGTGGGGATATCTTAGGTCAAAATCAGGAAGTCAAAGATACTTAGATAAGGAAAACCACACATTTAGCTATCAAACAAACACAATATCCAGCTCATCCATAACTGTGGAGAGAAGGGCTTGTGCCAAGAGCAGATTTTGAGAAAAGCAGGGAGAACCTCAGGTTGGAAGTAGCCATTTTTAAAGGCAGAGGCTGTGCTGTATAGACATCATTTGCCCTTCTCAAGAGGAGAGTTTGTGTCTTCCATGGGTTCCTGGAGTGGTCACACTAACATTACATAACAGCAAGGCTGAGATTGAAGAAACATTCACAATCTCTTGAGCTCTGAACACAAAGAGGAGCTGCTTTAGCTCTTCTTGGTTTCCACTTTGGAGGCCAGTGAGACATGAGGATGTGTCAAGCGTCATGTTGGAAGGATGCTAATGCATATGTATAACCAGTCTGACGGGCAGCCCCGCTACCCGCAGCCTCGCTCAGCTCCGAGGGAGCTCCTCCCCCGGCAGTCCGGCCCCGGCAGCTGCTGGAGTTCGCTCACTGCGGAGGGCCAGCATTTGAGTGGCAGCGCTGCACTCCTGCACCTGCAGCCCGTGCACGTGTATTTCTGTCTGGACGGGGCCGTGTGAGGGCCGGTCCCCGGCCCTGACCCCGCTGGCTGCACTCTGCACTCAGCAGAACTTCGGGAGCACCGTCCCTGCTCCAGGAGACACTCCCGAAGTCAGCAGAGCTCAGTCAAAATGTCGCTTCCCCTGCTTCCCCTGCATCCCGCTGGGGGACAGCACACTCTCCATTTCTCTGAACAATCTTACTGAGCTGCAAGCATCAGCAGCACTAAATTCTGCTCTTTCTTGGGAAGGAGCCAAGACTGCCAATGTAAAGCACAGGATGTGATTTCCTGCCCCTCCTGGAAAAGAAAGCTACAGTCCAAAAGGTAGAGAAAGAACTATTAATCCAAGAACAACCATTTTAATGTGGATGATCACATGATGCAGCTGCAGAAATACCAGTTCAATTTAAACAGAGCTTGTAATGTGCTAAACATGCAGGACTTGTGATACTGAAAAGGAGATACCAGTTCCGGGTGCCAAGAAGAGGAGCTGTTGTTCACAGTCTCTTGAGGAAAGATGCCCCCAGGACCACTACTCTTCTGACAGAACTCTTTAATCAAGAAAATACTAAAAAACCCATTAAAAACTAGTGAAGATTCTCCACAGAATCTCCTACAGTTCTACTTTATACTGTGTATATGAGCAGATTAGCAGCAAGGTGCTGGGCTCCTTGGGAAAGGAAAAGCTTATGGAGTGAAAAGAAAACCAATGAACAGCCCCAGCAGGTTTACTTTTGCACAGGCTTTAATAGAGATGGAGAAATAAGCAGTGCTATTGAGTTGGTGCAGAGATGGCCTGTACAATTCCAGTAGCTACTGCCTGCTTAAGCACAATGAAATAGGATGAATAGAAGCCCCAATGTGGCTGACTCACCCTCATTACCCAACAGCCTAAAATGGGGGGGTGGTCTTCTGAGGAGATCAGAAAGTGTATTTTCAGATATCTGAAAGTGTGAGTGCAAGTGGATTACGCAGCCCAAACCATGAGTGCCCATTATTTTCCATCTGTATGGCTGTAAGAATTCTCCTCTGTACAACTACCTTTGTTTTCAGTGTCTGCAACCATTTGCAAAAGACTGACAGACATGTGTGTGCAGACACACAGCCCGTGCTGTCATGGGGACTTGCCTTCTGTTCTTTTTCACTACGGTTTTCCTCAGCCTAAAATAAAAGCATGTTATGTGCAAAAAAACATAACACAAGAGTGTTTATTTGCCTGTGAACACTATAATCTTCATAGATCAATATTAAAACCCTTCACACTTATTTACACTGCCTACTTCAATTGAACTTAGCAATTCCAGTGTATCTTGAAAGAGTGCTGAACAGCTGCAAAATAGCCAATGGATCACATTCCCACAGATGGTGTTAAGAGTCCAAAGCTCTTCATGTTTGACTGTGGGATATGAACAGGTCAAATAAGAAGTTACCCTGTCTGGGATCAAGGTTTCACAATCCTTGCAGACTGTTACTTGTTTTTACACTTCTTTGACTTTATGCTGTTTGGAAACCGTGGCATTACAGGGGTTTCTGTAGAAGTAGCTCAAGGACGATTGGCTTCACCAGAGCCCATCATCTGTGTAAGTTCGGGTACGTCCCAACTTCGTAGCCTCTCTGCTGATTGCTTAAGGGTAAGGTCTGAAGTGATGTTTCCAGCATTAATCTGACAGGTGTCCAGAGAAATGCATTGGGCTATACAGTGATCAAAGGGCGGGATTAGGAGCTCTGGCCCATAAACTCCAGATATGCTCAGTATTGTTCACTGTGCTTTGCCAGATTTCCTACCCTCATTTACAATGTCTGAGACACACAGTGCATTTCCTAAGTTGGGAAGGAGGAGGATGTACCTGGCTGGGTCTGTCAGGCATTGTCTGCTGTGGCTGTGCTCAGTGTCACGTGGAAAGTAAGGCTGTCAGCCCTGCCACCTGCAGCTGCCTCCAGCACCCCTGCAGCTGCCTCCAGCTTGCAGCTCGTGGTGTGAGTGGCCCGTCCAAGGCCAGCCAGTGACCTCAGAGATCGCATAGGAGGAGGCAAAGGAATGATAACAAACACAGCAACTCACTCTTGCTTGTGATTAGTAGCACCAGAAAGGATGTTACTATGGCCAGAAAGACCAAAAAGCAGGGCACCAGGCCTGTTTTGGAGACAGAATGACTGCCTGCATGTATATACGAGAGTAAGAGAGAAAACATGACACAGGGGGAGAAGAACAGGTAGAAGCAGCAGGCGATTTTTCCAAAGCCCTGCCTCCCACAGAGGAATGGGTCACCCCATCAACAAACTGCTCAAGCAGTTGTGACCTTCAATGACCTTCCAAACTGAAGGAAAGTAGCAAGCACAAATGCAGAACAAGATCTGGTGCTGAGTCCTTCCCCAATGCCTGCAACTCACCCATCCTATCTTGTGTTGGTCTCTCTGGACATCTACAGTCCAGAGCTCACATGAGTGGATTCCCACTCAGGGCTCTCCCCAAGATGCAGAAAAACATGGATTATCTAATCACATCTGTATAGAATATATCTGCATTGCAGCAGAATGGGCAATCTCAGTGTTTTCCAGTGGTATTCAGAACGTCTTTCTTCATGTGATCTCCCAGAATTAATCACCAGTGTATGAATTTGGCTTCCCATCCCTTTTCCCAGCTGACAGGAATTGATGGCACCAACTGCCGTCACCATGAGAAATAAGTGATTCCTTCACTAGCATGGCAGACATATGCCAGCTAGGAAGAGAAGATCTGATCATCAGACTTGCTTGTTTTGGCTTTTCAATGCACAAAAGGCTGTTTTTCTCAGAATTAGGGTGACTGCGACAATCTGTTTTTAGACAGAGTTAGAACCACAAGATAAAAGAGGCAGAAATCTTCTCATCTGCATATTTATCATCAAAATGCAGCAACTGCATAATTTCAGCTTAGTGTTAAAAATATTGTATGTATATTTTAAGGTTTTCCTACTCAGGTGAAAAGGAGACATGCTTTCACTAAGGAGGTTAATTATTTTCTAATGGTGTGAAAACAACAGAAAAAAAAAGGAATCAAAAGGAATTTTTTTACCCTTCCCCCAACCCTGAGGCACGATAAAGAGGTATCTCTGTCCATATCCTTCACAAACATACACAGTGAACTGACTCAGAACAATAGAGTGGAGGATGAGCTGGTATCCAGGGCGCTACTGAGCCCTGAGAGTCTGGACACTGGCACAAAGATGCAGGTGACAGGACACTTGTAGAGAGAGCAGGAACATCCTCTCAGCTCATTAGACCTTTCAGCTGAGAACTGATGCACTCCCACAGGCAGGGAATGGGCACAAAGTGCCTGAAGGGCTCCTCTGCCAGAGGACATGAGGGTACAAAGGTGCCACCCAGCTGGGTGAGCACTGTACCCAGCTGCCTCCTCTGCAGGGGCAGAGCACAGCTGAGCTCAGGCTGCCCTGATCACCCTCCCCACCCCATGCCATGCACCCTCAGGGAGAGGGCAGGGGTGTTCTTCAGTAGGCCAAACCCTGCAGGAAAGAATGAACCAAACACAAGCTGCCTGTGTGGTACTCAGTGGTACCGTGGCAGTTTCCTCATGGCTCCTCCCTATCTCTGTGTACACCCGCAATCTGTATTCCCTGTGGAGCTCAGGTGACTGCCCTAGCTGTGCATGAGATTCCTCTTCTTAGCAGGAGGACTTCTTGACCCAGAGCGGACCTGGTTTATCAGCTTTCCCACTGCCTGCCTCCTTAATAGAGACAGTTCTTTTGTGACCTCTGCTGCTGTCCATGCAGATGTGATGCTCCAGACAGGACCTCACTTTCCCATATGGAAGCATCCTGTCCTCTCCAGCACTGCCCAGGAACCCCATGGCACAATCACGCTCAGAAATGTCTCTGGGAGCTTGGCAGCCCCTCCAGCGCAGCAGAGCGGGCTGGTCAGCCGACCAGCTGCTGCTCCCCCAGCTGACAGGGCTTTCCCATGCTCTCTGCTGGCTGCCTTTGCATCCTCACATGGCCACACCATCCTCTCTGCTCGGACAAGCCCATCCCTAAGATCCCAGTCCCTGTAAGTACCTGATATGCACACGTGCTTCTGTTTAAAGAGACATGTTGGAAGGGCAGTGCGTGACAACTCACCGCAATCTGAAGACAGCCTATCAAACCAATAAATCCCCCCTCGCTCCCCAACAGCTGTAGCCCAATTAAACTCAACAGTTCACAGGTGTTCATGTAATGACTTTAACACAAAAAGCACCGCTCCCTTTAGGGGCCTTTAAAAAAATTTAGAGCTCTTTAAATTTTATATACCAACAACATCAAACCAAAGTAGGAAATAATAAAGAAGGAAAGGAGATAGAGCAAAGAAAATACACAGTGTCAGCATCAGCAACAGCCTAATTACACAATAGCCAACAGGAAAATGCACATTCTGCTCACCCAGCCATGGTCCTTCTGGAGTTGTGCTGGATGCAAAAGCAGTTTCCTTATATTCTTTTCAGCATGGCTGCACTGGCCCTCTCCATTCATGCAGTCCCTCAGCCTCCCCAAAACAGAGCTGTGAATGAGCTCTCACTAGCAGCGCCAGGGCCTGCAGCTATCACTTCTCTCCAACGCTTTGCCTCTCTCCCTACCACAAGGCCCGAGCCTGGGTTGGTCTCCCCTGGCGTGCAGGGGAGACAGAGCTGCTCACCTCTGGAAGTGACTAATGACCTCACTAAGTCCCATGGCCTTGCAGCACACGTTGGCTGATCCAGGGAGCGCTGGGGAAGCCAACACCATGGCTGGTCGGGTTGTCTGAACCATCTGATTGCTGTGTGCCAGCAGCAGGTTCTTGCTAGGTGCCTCCTTGTTCCTGGGTTTCCTTGCACCTGGCTGGCAGTTCTGGCCACAGCATTGTTATTTGCTTTTGTAGTTTTACCACTGCCAGCAGGTATTCTCTCTCCTTCTCACTCACCTTCATCCCCCTTGTTCCCACAGACCTGCAGGCATGAGCCCCCAGCAATGTCAGGATCGCAGCTAGGAGCTGCCACCTCTACTCACTGCAGGAGGGATGAGGAAACAGGAAATACAATTCCCATAAACCCAGGGAAGGCTGGAAAAGAACCAATTCTTGTGGGACCCGGCAGGAGTCTGAAAAGGCAAAGAGTTTGCAGTGCCTCAGTTTCAGGGGAAACCCAGTACAAGGTTTGTTACTGCCTGTAGTGAAATACTGAAGCCAAGGTGAATCTGGCACTTCTGCTTTGAAGCAATCCTGGTTTCAGCTCTTCATTCATATACGAAAATATGAGGTCCTCTTATTAAGGAATGTTAGTGTCCAAAAGACATTTTTAAGAGGGGCAGTGAAAAGATACTGCTCTATTAAAAACCAGAAGGTTCTGGGAGGGGAAATCAGTTTCTTTCCCTCTTAGGGAAACCCAAGACCCTAAGAAACTGAAATATTTTGAGAAACTGAAATACAATACCAGAAGAGTGCAGAAGAAACCTTTTCCAGAGTCTCTAAACAGGGAAAAGGCCATCTTGGCAGACCTGTGAAGCCAGGAATTTGGACAGGAGCAAAGGGGCAGCCATCGTCCATCCTCTCTGCTTAGTGGGACTGCAAATGTGATATCCCTACAGAAAGGAGATTCACAGAGCAGTATGGAGGTCAGTGCTGCCCACGTGTCTTATTTGTGCACTTACAGCACCTAGCACACAGGGCCCAACCTGGGACATTCCTTTAGGAATTATTGTAATATAAATAGTAAATAAGTATGAATAATTATGTGAGGATGATAACCAGTGATTTAGCTATGAAAAAGCCCCAGGATGCAAGTGTTAATCTCCTGAGATACTTAGCCATCCTTTCAAGATGCTTGAAGACATATAAGTAGGCTAATTACAAAAGAAAATGTCTCTTGTATATAAATCTCATCTAAATTCAGAAGCGATGCAAAAAACAAACTGAGAAGATACCCGGGAAAAGTTCAATAATGTTGCAGGGAAAGGTTAATTTTTAGAGATTTTTTTAAGATAACCCAGAAGATCCTTAAATATAAAAATAGTTAAACCTTATATAGCAACTGTAAGTATCACACCAGAAAAGCACTCTAAAATGAGTAGAACTATTGAACTGTGGAAGCATCATGGAAAAAAAACCACAATTTCATTTTCTTAGTTTAGTTTCAATTTATAATTCACACAAGTAGCTTAAACACGTCGATTTGAGATCAAAACAGAACTTCAGGTTACATAGCATCTGTTCTATAGGAGGGTGCTGTGTGCACTGAGATAATTTTAGATGAATGTGTTATAAACAAGATCTGTGGAACATTGCAGAGTAGCAAGTTTTGAGAGAGAAAAACATACAGTTTAAATGCATAAATTGTTTAGAATGTTTAGCATGTGGTTGTAAAGCGATCAACCAAGTGATCTGTTTTCCAGAGTAGGACAGATGAAACAGCCGCTTCCCCAGTACTCAATGTAAGAGTCGTTCAACACTCAGAGGAACAGCTTCACACTCTGCAAACACGGGGATCCTAAAGCCAGAGCTTTTAGCCGCTGCTTTTGCTCTTTCCCAACACCTCCCCAAGCTGTGTATCTAGAAATGTAAATTAGATGAACATTGTATATTTCTTTATAGTTCTTTTTTCTGCTATGGGAAAAAGAACCCATGTATGTGTAACACAGGAATTTCTGACATACTGTGCATCAGGTCATGGATACAAAAGTACTCTACATTCCAGATCCTCCTTCAGTCAAAACTAGAAGCAAGTTCATGATAATGGTGTCGTTTTGGTCAGAAAAGGCATTTCATATGTTAATGCAAATGATGATGCATGAAAATATTTCTCCTTTTAGAAAAAAAAAAAATCTGAGATTTAAAAAAATTGTGTGAAACAACCTACAAAAGAGAAAACAAAATCCATTCAGTTGGTAATGATAATCCTCTACAGGCTGCAGTGGAACATTTCCCTGAAATGCCTCCTCCTGTACTCGGTTATTTATGGTTTGCTTTCCAGCCTGACTGCAGCAACTGACACCCTGCACAGAATCAGCATCAGAAGGAAAGCAGCTTCCCCAGAGACAGCCACACCTTCAGGCATCCCTTACCAAGCCGTCACCACAAGGCACTACCTGAGCCTCATCCCACTGTGGTGATGAGCTCCAGGTCACACCAGACCCAGGGCCTGTGTGGAGCAGCTCATGGGGTGGCCTCGTTCAGCTCAACACCTGGATCAGGTGGCTCTGGAGATCTGCTCAGGTCTGAGACACTGGACAAGTTCTCACCTGAGTGAGACCTGTGCTGAACTGTCACATCACCTGGAGCGGGTGTTTGCAGGTACCCCCTGGCTCAGAGATCAGGCTGTGGTGAGGGTAAGGTGCCCATCTGCTGTTTGCACTGGCTGCTCCCATGGCATGCTGTGACCTCCTCCCACCCTTCTCCAGACACCAGCCGCTTCCATGCATCCATCTTCTTGCATATTGAGCCAGTGCGCTGTCACTCCCAAAGTTTATATTTAAATAAGCCCTTCTGTTGAACTCGAATTAAATATAGCCCTGTTGAATCTGATACCATGAGAGAACCAAGGGTGGAGGCGAGAGAGAGAATGAGGAGGAGATCACAACTGAACAAATACATTTAAAGCTGCCAAGTTAACACCCGGCTGCACATCTGACTCCGACACACACAGGGGTTGTTTCTTTACAGTTCAGCTATAGCATTAGTTGCAGTGAGGTCACCCTCACATGTCCTTCTGCTTTATGTCTCTTACTAGGCAGACATACACAAATCTTCAAATTTTACAGACAGAATGAAAATTCAGACCAACATTTGTCTCCCTGACCTGTCAGCACTTACAGCAGTGTCTGACTGACTGAGGTACAAGAGGGCAAGTCAGAACCTCTGAAAATGCAGGTGTCTCAGGACTAATTTTGGAGCCTACTGACAACAATAACAATCAGTTCTTAGTTAATGTCAGAGAGCAACAACAAAGCCTGTGCTGCAATTCCAGACAAGGGCTCATTCTGGGCTCTCTCCTGATGTGGGTGGCCCTGCCAGCCAGTTTTCAAACAATGCTTAAAATGTGGTTTGGGGAGACTGGCTGGACCAGAGAAAGAACTCAGTGCATGCATATTAGCAAAAATGTAATTAAGGAGCCCAGGCATAAAAAAAATACAAGAAAATGTGTTCATAGCAGTAAAGGAGGCAACTTGTACCATTGTACAAAGAAAGTTAACAACAATAGAATAAAGGTAAAAACCAGATCTCCAGGCCTGTGAGACTCAGGTGTTCAAATCCACTGGGTTGTGTCCTTAATGTCTAAAACTTTTTATTAGGCTTCAGGATGAACAGCTTCTAGCAGCTGAAGAGATTTCATCCAGGTCAGTCAGCCACAAAAAGACTCATCAGTCATCGCATGATAACCCTGACTGAACCATCTATATATATATTTAAAATACCAGTCCCATTAGTTGTGCTGGAAAGAACCAAGCCAAGCTGTTCCTATTTCTGTCCCAGTATCCTAAAAGATAATCCTAAAAACTAGTCTAGGCCTCCTTTGCTGTGGCTGACTGACTTGCCTTGCAGATACTCGTTGTCTTTGACAGCAACTAAATCCACTGCGCCCAGTTCCAAACTGGGCCGGGGCAAGGAGCAGCAGAGGGAAAAGCATGTGGAGTGAAGCAGCTGGGCTGGCAAGAGTTAAAGCTACTGTGAGTCCTGGTGCCTATGGATTGTCTGCAGCACAGATAAAACACTGTGTGGAAACATAGGATAGGCAAGCCCTGCTTTGTCCTCATGCAATCTCTTCAATTATTTTTTGTGTATTGTATTTTACAAAGGATAAATCAGGGAACATTTCAAGAAATGTTTTCTCATTCTAAAACTTATCAAAATATTGCTGACACTGATCCATGGCTGGGAATGTCATTCCTGAATAAACATGATGTCATTCTCATTCCATTCATACTTCTCCTGGACAGCTGCTGTCAGCCTCAGTGAAGAAAAATGCCACCTCACTGGTGACAGCTGCCACTTGAGGTACTTTGTATATCAGCCTCCATAGGAGTAAAAAAAAAAAAAAAAGAGTCAGTCATGCACATGCTATTTAAAGTCTGTTGCATCTTGATGAGAAATGCAAAAGTTAATATGGGGCAGGTTGCTCAGTGTCAAAAGTCTGGACAATGAAGAATAAGGAACTTTTCTGGTCTCACCTTCCTAAGAAGCAAAGGTCAGGCATGACCCTCACACTTGGGCTGTATTTGCTTTAAAATAAATTTATATTCTTATAAATTGTATCACAACAAATCGAATTAAACAAACATAGCAATCCCAGAATGGTTTGGGTTGGAAAACGCCTTAAAACCATCTTGTTCCCCACCCCTGCCATATGCAGGGACCAGGTCACTCCAAGGCCCATTCAGCCTGGACTTGAGCACTTGCAGGGATGGGGAATCAACAATTTCAGTTCCAGCACTGGAGCTTCCCCAATCACATTTGCTGGCACCCAGCTCTCCTGCAATTGCTGTAGGAATTGTTCTGGGCTGGGGTAGCTCTCCAGTTGCTTTCCAAGCATGCAGACAGACAATCCCTGCCCCAAAGAACAGCCCAGACTAAATCTGTTTTCTGTTCTTTCTGGCCTGCAACTTGCGCTGCTGCTTCAGTGTCAAAGGGGCAGATGTATAATCTGGGAAGATTTCCAGATGCATCTTGAGCAAAGCAAAGCATTGTGAATCACTGGTACTAAGCAAGATCTTTCCATCTGTCACAGTACCCCTGGCAGCACTCACCATGCACTCACAGTACACACAGGATGACAAGCACCTCATGGAGGGGACACCAGCATCTACCAGCGCCAGATTCTCAAAGAACAAATAAATAAGTGCCCTTGTCTTGCACGCTGTGGTTTTCATCACACAGACTGTGATCCAGCAGCACTACTCTGCCCCCCAAAAGCATGGCAGCAAGCTCATGCAGAGCAGGACCACCTTTGTAGCCATAAATGTTGCATTAATAAGTTTCTTTCTAGTACTGGGCCATCACTTTAACTTTTATTACTTCTCCTGTCCCATAAATGCTCTCAGGTGCTCTTCCAGGGAATCTGAGCAGATTGCCAAACAGAGAAGAATGACAATGACATGGCCTCTGGCTCTCCCCTGAAACAGCAGCTTTTCTGTCATCCCCTGGAAATGCTCCAGTTTCTTTACAGCTCTGGAAACGTGGCTCAAGCAAGGTTGCCAACACATGTTCCTCTGTGTCAGACATGACTCTGATTCTGGAGCTGTGAGGAGCCTGTCAGCTATCATTCTGCCAGGAATACCACAGCCCTGGCTCCTCTGCTTTCAAATTCAGTCTGCATTAGGTTGAGTAAGAAGAGCTGACAGGTATCTGAAAAAACAATAGCAGCTCTTGCTTTAATTTGCATGCCTAGCCTTGAAATCCTTTGTCACAAACTCAAGTGGGCAGTGGGATAAAAACTAAGTGAAATATAATGATGCAATTCACATAACTGCACAAAGAGAACATCTCTGTGCCTAACCTCACACTTTCTGAGGCTCTGGTGCAGATTTGTTGTGTGAAAGCATCAGAAAATAAGTGGATATTCAGCATGCTGGAGTCGTTTGGTCAAAATGAGGTTTACTGAGCCTCCTGGCAGGCTGTCCAGCTCTCCAGATTTCTCAGTGACATGTCACCAGTCCTTTCTTCAACCTGCTCAAACCCAACACCTCAGCATCCCTGACCTTGCTGGGCCTGGCTCCAGGACTATCCCACATCAGGCTGCTCTGCCATTTAGAAGACAGAAAGGAAACCTCCGTGCAGGCTTTTTTTGTGTGTGCTGTCTCTGCCCAGACATAGAGGTCCATTGCTTCTCGCCCAGCTCCTCCTGACAACCAGTATGCAGGTGCCTGCCCTCTTCCTCCCTGTGCCCCAGCACAGCTGGGCAGCACCCACACACCTCGGGCAGCACCCACACACCTTGGGCAGCACCCACACACCTCGGGGAGCACACACACACCTCAGGGAGCACACACACCTCGGGGAGCACACACACACCTCGGAGAGCACACACACACCTCGGGCAGCACCCACACACCTTGGGCAGCACCCACACACCTCGGGGAGCACACACACACCTCAGGGAGCACACACACCTCGGGGAGCACACACACACCTCGGAGAGCACACACACACCTCAGGGAGCACCCACACACCTCGGGGAGCATCCACATACTCCTCGGGCAGCACCCACACACCTCGAGCAGCCCAACCCAGCACCTGTCAGCACTGCCAGCCCCTCACACCTTGCGGCAGGAGGGAAATGAGGAGCACCAGCACCTGCACATGAAACACAGCCAAAGCACAGAGCCGACACAGGACTTCCACAAGCAAATACAGGACTTCCACGAACCTTTGTTTTAAATCAGCACTGAAGTGTAGCTGAACTCTGCGCCACGGCAAACCCCTTCACGCCCACAGCCCTGCTCCCCCTGTCGTCTGCCGGCCTGGCAGCCGCCGATCTCCACAGGGCTCAGGTGTGACACACACCAAACCCCACGTCCCTCTTAATACAGGTCCGTGAGCCTGCCAGCCCACGTTCCAGGCGCCTGTGCATCCCCAGCCAGGCCCCATGGCCTCCTCGTGCCCTGCGCAGGGCCGAGCCCACCTTGGGGAGCCACCGAGCATCCACCCACACACACCTCCAGCCGCTTTCCCCTCCATCCTTACCTGGTGTCGGCTTCTGGGCGCTGTTTCCTCACATGGTGCCCATCGTAGGCCGCCTGCTGCTCCGCTGGGTCCCCGCGGCACCGCCTGCGCTGCCCCGCGGTGCCCTCCGCGGCACGGCCGCTCGCCTCAGGGCACAGCGCAGGGCTGGCCCCTCACGGAGGCTCCCGCCGCTGCCGCCGCGCGAGGGGCGTCACTGTGCTCAAGCGAGTTCTGGGATTTCCTCCCCTTGAGGATAAATCATTCCCTTTGCAGAGGCCACAGCCTCACCCAAAGCCCCTTGCACCTGAGCAGTGCCGCGGCTTCCTCCCGACAGCCCCTCAGGGTCCCGAGCCCTGTGGGACGCCTCTTGTCGGAACAACGCGGCCTCGGCAGCCCGGCGTCACCTCAGGAACGGCGCCCACAGCCCCGCTGCGGCCTCTGTGGGCAGCCTGTGGCGGGCAACGGCTGCCGGCCGCCCCAGCTCCTCACAGCGGGACCCGCCGCGGCTCCAGAACCCTCCGGCACTTTCCGCAGGGCAGGGCTGGAACCCTGCGGGACGGCGAAGGAGCTCTGCCCTCACGGGCACGGCCGGCCGGGGGCAGCGGCGTGTGGGAGTCGCTGCGGTGCTGTGGGAGCGGAGCGGGGCCCGCCGCTCCCGGCCCCGCATCGCGCTCTGCCCCGGGGGCGCCCGGAACGGCACCGAGTCCCGGCGGAGGGTCAGGGCTCCCTCCATCAGCGGGCAACACAGGGCCTGCAAACCTCAACAAAGGAAAGCTCTAGAAAGGAGTTAATTAAAGAGTTCCAGTTCCCTTCGACGCAGCCCCTGGTCCTTTGTGAGCACAGAACGAAGCCTGGGCATTCCCACTGCTAATTATGAATAAGTTGAAGAGCTCTTTGATATTACTGCTGTGGTTCAGGCTGGTGCCATATAGTGCAAATAACACCCACATAAAACCTCCGGTGTGTTGGCTGTAGCCTCTCCCCTGTTCTGGTCATTTACATTGTGTTTTGTTTATTTAAGTTGTGTTTTGTTCATTGCCTTTGTTTTCTGTTCAGTTACATGTGTTCTGTTCATGTCAGTTTCTTGCAAGTTTCGGTATCAGTCTGTGTATTTCCGGAACTAAAGCTGTAACTTTTCTCTAGAAAATTCTTAAAATTGCTCCAGGTGAAGTTAGCCATGTACTGGCAAAGATTTTTTCCTGTAAAAGGTTCCTGTATTTTTCCCTTCACCAAGTGATTCTGCAGGTGGCATACGTGCAGACCTGTGTAAGGCCAAGGTTCCATCTTCGGCTGAGGTTCACCAGAGGCTCTCACAGCTCCGGCTGTTCCAGCACAGAGCCAAGTGCTGCGAGCGGCTGCTCGGGGATGTGTGATCACAGGGAAAGCGGCTGCAGAGCTCAGAAACACCGACTGTTCTTCCAGAGCTGCCTCTGCTCCAGGGCTTACTGAGACATGCTCTGAGTGCTGAAATACACAGCCACCTGCCAGAAAGGTGAGCAGGTGATGGCAGGTCACACTAAAGCTGCCCCTTGCCACTCTGTGCCAGGGCATCCAGCATTGCTGGCTAATGCCAGGTCCGTATGGGATGTGCAATTAGACACAGTGCCAGTGGCCTGAGCTGGAGGTCAGCTCAGTATGTGGTCAGCGTCACAAAAAAAAACAGCATTCTGGACTTTAGTTGCACTAAATGTTGCAAACACATGATAACTGTCAGCTCCTCTGCAGGCTGCGTGGAACAGCGGGCAAGAAAGCCGTGTCACAAAGGGGAGAATCTGGAGCTGTTTTCTCAGTGCCATCACCCTCAGGACTCGCCCCTTGCAGCCAGACTTGTCAGTTTGTTACAGACCTGCCCTCACCCCCTCTGGTGAGGCTGACCAAGGGCATGGCTCGTGTTGGCATTGATTTCCCCCGAAATTCCCCATGAGAACCCCAGGAGCAGCTGTAAGATGTTCCTCAGGTCTGCTCCAGAGAGGTGACACTGTCCAGCTGTCCACAGGCCACACTGGGCCTGACCTTCCCAGCTCTGCTAATCAGGGCCAGCTGCCACCAGCCCCCAGCATGAGGATCCCACTGGAGCAGTAAGGGAAGCAGAGAGCGATATCTGTGCAGGGGAACGACTGCTTCAAACAGGGACAAAATCAGAAAGCAGAAAATTAGAGCTTCAACCATAAAGTTCAAAGAACACAGGGAAAAAAGCATGAAAAATAATTTTTGACACTTTGAAGTAGAACTCAATTGTTCCATTAAACTGTATTTTTAATAAAAAATAACAATAACAGCATTCCAAATATCTATTTTATAAGCTTTACTAATGTATATTTTTTTAATACGTGTCAGAAATTCTTACTTGAGGCAAATGCAATATTTATAGAAAGCAAGAGACTTCAAAACAGCTCCAGAGACTTTAAGCTCTCGATTTATTCACAGATTTAGAATAACTCAGGAATACAAAATGACAAAATGTACATTTTTTATATTGTTTACTAATGTATTGTCTCTTGTCCCTGATCCGTCATTTTCCTGACTGGAGGAAACACATTCAGCTTCTTCACTCCCTTTAATGCTACACATTTCTGGAGGGAAATATTCCCATTTGGTGAAAATCTATCACAATTCTGTCTTGCAGAATATCACTCCCAGAGAATTATGTGAAGATCATTAATAAATACATTTTTGCAATGACAATCATTTCTTCTTTGGTCATGATTTGTATCTATTATTCGCTTCAGCCTCTCCAGTTCCCAGAAAAGGGCTGGTAAGAGTAAGGAAGAGCAGAACAGTGCTTCTGGCACATCTGGACATCTTCCATTTTCAGAACCAACAGTGCACAAATGCACATTGTTTAATAAATACATCTGTATACAATAAATACCTTCTCCTGTGTCCTAGAGACATTCTTCAGTCTGCAGGCACCTCTGAAAGTGCAGAATTTCTGCTGGTTCCTTCTCACCTTCCTCCTTTCAGTCAGAGGTGACAGGGGACAGTTTCACTGTGCTGCCAGTGCTGTACCCAGGAGTGGCACTGTCCCTTCCCCTGTTTTTTCATGATGTGACAGTGCACCTACATTTTTACAGCCAAACCTAAGCACTGATGGAACAGATCACTGAGAAATTTCGGAGCACAGCACAACATCACTCCAAGGAGGATGAAGGGGAAAGCCTCCAGGAGCCTTGCAGCACAAGCTGAACCTTGCTGTTCTGAGCTCTGGTGGAACAAAGTTGTGATGTTGGATAGTAAATACCTCATCAGTGAAATTTCCTATCCAACACTACTATCTTTTGCTCAAAACACGCAAATTCTTTTTACTCACTTATTTTTATTTCCACACCACGAAAGTTTCAGAATGAAAATTGTCTGATGTTCTTCAAAAAAGTAATCTGGCTTCTGATTTTGGGGTATAAACTTATTCTACATACTTCACTGTGTGCCTGCCAGAGGACACTGGGAAGCAAAGGAATTTGACCCACATACACAAATAACTATATATGCAGCACAACACGGATCTGGGCAGACACAGGGTTATTCTTCTTTTCCAGGAAAATCCTGAATCAGAATTAGTCACAAAGGCACGCTACCCTGGCAAAAGATAAGTCCAGAGCTCTCCCAAGTGTGTTGCTGCTGAATCAACAGTGAGAGCACTCAGGCAGTTCTGGGCTGTGCTGGACACACAGCCATAAACACTGGATGTTTGCTCCACACCCCACAGCAGCCACAATGTGCTGTGAAAGGTGTAACTGCTGAAAGATGAGCAGCACACACTGCAGAGCGTTTCTAGTCTTATTAGACTTGCCCTAATGTTTCTAACTTCTACCACTGTGTGAGATTTCTTTTGCTGTTAGAAGTAAGTGCTTTAAAAACTGATGCATTTGTATTCACGAGCCCACAAAAGAGTAACTCAAAGCACTAAACAGCAACAACTTAAAACTAAGTGCTGGGATTTTTTTTCCCTGCTGTCTCGACTGCAATTCCTCACACAGTGTCTTGAGTCCAGCAGCTGGGCTTTAAGAAAAACCAGAAATTGTCCAACGGCATGTGACAAAGCCATGAGAGTTGTCAGAAGTAGAGCCAGAGGGGTGGAAGAGACTGGTGAGTCAGCTTGTCACAGAAACATGTCTAGAGTTTAACTGGCTGTAAAACCCAACAAGGCCTATGTGTTCTGGGGCACCAGGCCAAAGCATGCCCAAGAGCCTCCAGCTCTGGATGACAGAAGCTCTACACACAAACAAACTGGGGCAATTTCACTACTGGCACCTGGTACACTCTTTGACCTGAGTTATTTGGTTTTATTTGTCCCAATACACACAAACCCACTGTTTTTCACAAAACCCAAGGACAAAGCTTTGATGACGCCAAAACCACCCCTATGTTCCCAGCTGCTGCAGGAGCAGTGCTATCATCAGGCCTTAGTGCAGCAACTGGATGGGGGAGTGGGGGAAGGCTGCTTGTGCTTTGGACATGCTGGATGGGCAGGACCCACCAGCTCCTGGGCCACAGGAGCTCCTTTCCTCCCTGCTACTTTGTCTTAGCAGGATCTCACATTCTTGCATCTTGCTCCAGCACTCATTCACAAGGCTGACACGTATGGCTGTACCCTGTGTGGCCCCTGCTAATTCATGACAACACTAGTGACTGACAAGAGCTGGCACCTTCCCCATCAACACACACTCTGGGCCAGCATGAGCAGCAAATCTCTGGTCGAGGAGTCTCTTAAAGAAAAGGCTGGAGTGAGTGCTTGTGGCTGCATCCTGCAAGCACTGCTCAAGAGCCTTGGCTCCTGAGGTTGAAGTATGTGATCTGATGTTAATATTAAAGTACAAATATGAATGCCGCAGCTAACACAGCCTGCTGCATGAGGCCAAGACGAGAGTTTGGAGCAGAGAAGTCCCTGCAGCCTATTAGTTCTGTGGGAGGCAGCAGCCAGGTCCTTGCAGATGTGTGCCCTGGCTCAGCTCCACACATGAGCACGGCGGGGCTGGCAGCTCCTCACACTCCAGACGTGTCACACACTGCTGGGAGCTTCTGTGCTGCCCACCCTGCCCTGCCCCGTGCTGGGGTGACAGATCAGCCAGGTGCCACAGAGGCACAGCCAGCAATGCAGGGAAAAGAGGTCAAGCAAGAAAAGAGGTATTTTTACATTTTTGTGTGTACAGACAACCAATAATTAGAGCTCTTGGTGTGTTCTATATTATCCCCTCTGGTGTCACTGTCTGCCCCTAAAAGACCAATATTTCCTGCTCTTCCTCTCTTTTCACAGAAAGCTGTAAGTGACATCTATGCAGGTGGGGAACAAATTTTGTTCCACCAACTTCTGACACATCAAACCTGACAAATATACAAGAGATGCAAGAGTAGCTAATGCTGTGTGCTCATTGCCTTTGTGCTATATCACCACTAAGGAGCATACAGAGGGGGCCAGTCCAGAGCAAAACTATTGTTTGCAATTGCCTTTTCCTTTTGACATTTTCATTGTATGTTCTTTTAGGATTGTAAATCTCCTGCGATGTCTTTACAACACAGCTGCGAGGAGGCAACATCTAAAAAGCTGAGGAAGAAAATGTCCTGCCACCTGGGATCAGCACTCTTCATCTCCCCAGTAACATTCAGGAGTCTTGGGCCGCTCTGGCTCTCTTCTCTTCCACTCTGATATTTTTCAGTCAATGCATGCCTGATTCTTTTTTTGTTCTTTCCTGAATTGCAGGTAGCTTTGAAAAAACACGCATGAACCAGCCCTGCCAGGTGAAAAATAAAGGCTCCTGATTGCTATCATTATTATTATACCACTAGACATTTTATTAACACTAAAGTGTGACATTTCCCTCCAAAGAAAGGCTTTCTCCTGCCCTTCTGCATGGCTACTTTATTGAATCCAAACTCCGTTTCCGAGGATCCTCACCTGTTTAAACGCTGCTGTATTTCTAAAAGCAATTTAACCTTTCATCTTTTATGGATGGATCCTTTTTTAACAAAAATCCTATAGGGCCATTTTTCTCCTCATCTCCTTGTGATCTCAGCGATATTACGTGATGTAGCTTTTGAAGAAGAAATGCCGAAACAGCAGCTTCACCACCTGCAGCTAATGCAGCAGGAAGACGGAAAAGGCAACCTGGAAAAATCCCTTTTCAACATTTCTCTCACAAGCTCCTGGTAAGAATCCCCCAAACCGAGAATGTCTCTTGCATAGAAATGAAGGGCAAGGGCTCGGGAAGGCGAGAGCAGCCTGGAGATTTGCCACTTTGTAAAACCCATCGGTTTGTTTTCCAGCCTCCATCCTCTCAATACCTCGATGACTCAGACACCACCCAGCTTTAATTATTTATTTGTGGCAATGAGTGTGTGTTGTCCAAGGTAACAGGAACTCCTGGGATGAAGAACACAACCAGGGCCCAAGAGGTGCAGTGTTCAGAGACAGAACAGTTTTCAAGGCATTGTTGGATGATTTTACTGCTTGCTTACTGCATGGCTCACATGGGACCCTTGGTTCAATAAAACACCAGACAAACTACAGACACCAGTACGTATTTTCCTCTACTAAATCCCCTAATTCTGGTTCAGTCCAGAGCACTCGGAGAGATTCAGCCTCTCTCCATGCCAGTCGTGTTTCTCCTTCTCCCTGCTCGGGTCTGTGCTCACTGCCCATCCCCCGGGCAGGAATACACCCCGGGGCCATGGAGCCACGGGCAGGTCTCTTCATCCTGCCCTCACTGGCCTCGACACTGGCACTGAGCATGGCCAGAGCCCTCGGGGCTTTGGAAGGATCCTCAGCAAATGCCAAGCCCTCCCTGGGCTGCTGCCTCCGCTGCTTTCCTGGGGCTGCCAGCACAGCCTGGCAGGTTGTCCTGCTCCTTCCCTCTCCCTTCCCTGTCCCTCTGCACAGCAGGCGCCAGTTTGTAGTTTTGAAGCTTTTGCTTCAGTAAAGCTTCTCTCAGTCACACCTGGGAACATCCTCTCACTATGGAAGGTGTTACTGTGCCTTTCACCCCCAAATGAAAGCCTGTGCAGCCTCACAGATGTGCCACCTCTAAGCTGCAGTTAAAATCTACATTTATCTGTAATTTACTTTATAAAACACATTAATAAAAGTAATTAAAGCCACATAGCCAGAGCATCCACCAGCCAAAGAGACATCATTAAGATTCCCCACACCTGAATAACAAGCAAGGAAAAACAACACAGGGATTTAGAGTTCAACTTGCAAAAGATAACACCATGCATTAGAAGCGAATGAGCCTCCCAATGGGAGCAGCACTAGAGAATGGAAAGAAAATAAAGTAGGGCAGTGTGCCAAATTCAGGAGGTTTTAAAAAAATAAGCAGCACAGCCATCACAAAAGAATCCCCATTTCAGCCCAGCATGGGAGGAAGTATGAACTGAAACCCAACGAGGATTTCCATGTTACTGTCTTAATTTGTAAAGGCTTTGAAAAATAACACAATGCTGAGCTGGTCTTTCTTTTTTGGGAAGAGGGGAGAGGGTCAAAGGGAACTGTATTGGTTATCAAATAATGACAGAAAAAGCTATTCTCTCTGGCTCTCCTAAACTCCCAAGTGACTTGAAGGGACACAAAACACATCCAAAGAAACCCTCACATGGGAAGGCAAAGCAAAGCCTGCACCTTTCCCCAGCATGGCGCTCTTGTGTAGCCGTGCCCGGGCTCCGTGCTGCGCTGACACACAGCAGCTGCTCCCAGAGGGACGGGGCTGCACCTTGAAACGGAGCCGGCCGCCTTTCCTCCCGCAGCAAGCCGGGCTGCGGCAGCCACAGAGCGCGGGGCAGGAGCGGCAGGATCAGACCTTGTGCGCTCAGAGCCGCTTCTGGCCACTCACCACCCCCAAGGGCTCGCACTTATCATTACTGCTGCACGCTGGAGGGAGTTTTTGCTCCCCACACCCACAGGGACTGGATGTGGAATCTTTTTGTCCATATTGTTGGGGGATGCCACATTCATCTCTAACTTTTTCTTCGCCTCCTGTTTTCAAACCTGTTCGGGATCTTTGCTTTTCCCCATTCTCACTCTGACAATTTTAATTGTACAAACCTAGCTTTTCACCTTTTGTTGCTCCACAGATATAGGAGAAGGCGAAATGCAGGTAGAGCACCACAAAAGCAAAAGGCAGGTGAGCTTTGAAGGAAAAGGGATCTCGGAAAGGGACAAAAAGGAGCATAGAAATGGAGGGTTGATCTCTGTTGTACTCACAGCATGGAGTAAGCCAAGCAACAGCTACTGTACCTTAACTAGGCAACCGGTAGAAAATCAAACCTTCCCTGTGATCAATAGGATAATGGTGAGAGTTTGATTAGCCTTGGAAAAATTACAATAAGGAGAGAATTTTTTCTCTCCATGGGTTGGGTGATTTCCCTGTGAAAGTTTTTACAAGAATGAGGCTGCATATAATGCGTCTTGTTAACCCAAATTACATGCACTCGAATTCCCTCTCTTTCCCCAAAGAAATCAGAGAAGAAATCAGGCGTGAAATGGCATGTGGGTGGGGCTGAGCCGAGCCAGCACCACTCTCATAATTAAATGAGACTCGCTGAGCCCCCACTTCTCAGAGCCTTTCAGTTCTGCTGGGCTCTGCTCAGTGCCCACAAACACGGGGCTGTACTACTTGTGTACAGGCTTTACACACTCTGTGCAGGCTCATCAGGCTGTGGGAAAGGGGGACCCTCTGGCCTTTGTCCAGGTCAGGGGACCCTCAGACCAGCCCTTCTTGCTGCAGGAGGTTAAAGTCTGCAGGAGTTTTGCAGAGCCTTGGCCAGCCCTGGCCAAGCACACAGAGGTGTCACCCTGTGCGGGCAGGGCCTCCTGGAGCCTCCCTATTGCAGTGACACATTCAGAACTTCCCTTCGTGTTTTTTCTTCTGCAATGAGGCTGCAAAAGCTGCTGTGGTTTGGGGGGAGGCGATCTCAGCCTGACTTTCCAGAGAAATGGGAGCATTTTCACCCCCAGGAGGTTCTTGTAGAGCAGACAGGGACTGCATCCTGTACTCAAAACTCCCTCAGGAGCCACAGCAGTGAGGCTGTGCTGTTCCTGTACCCCACAGCTCCCTGGAGGTTGTGCACTGAGCACTCATGGGCTTGGTGTCAGGTGTGGTTTCAGCTGAAGGGCCTCATGCTGGCCTAGCACACCCGTGTGACCCCTGCCTGGACTGCTGCAGTTCACTGCTGAGGTGTCCCTGCCCGTGGCAGGGGATTGGAACTATGGACTTGGAGGTCCCTTGCCACCCAAACCATTCTGTGGTTCTGGGATTATAGCTTGAACCGCAATCGGATGCACTTGGGAACTGTGATTCCCAATCCCTGGTATAAAATCCTAGGAATGAAATCTCTCTTTCCCAGGCAGCACAGGAAACAGTGCATTAGGTTGCTGCTATTGCTACCAAGAGTAATGGAACCCCTACTAATGTAAATATTACTGATCTGCACGGTGGTGGTGCCAGCAGAACTGTGGATCTCACCGTGGGGGACACCTGGGCCAGGGGCCTGAGCACACACAGCACAGAGCCCTTCACAATCCAAGGACACTCAGCCAAATGCAGGTGGAAGCAGCACTTCAGCCCCACTGCTGCAGCTGACAACAGAGCTGCCAGTAGAATTGAATGGCAAGATGGATGTTTGGTCATGAAATAAAGATGTTGTGACTCTTTGGCTTTGCCATATGTTTCCGTGTGTAGGTGTAGAGAGCTGCCACAGCTTCAGGCTGGTGCTGCTCCGACTCTGTGGCCCTGCTTGTCCCTGGAGCCCGGTGATCCCGCAGGGCTCGTGTGTCTGTTTGTGCCGCTGCTGTGCTGGCACCCTGCCTGCTGGGGCTCCTTCCTTCCCCGCTGCCTCCGCTCCCGGCTTTGTCTGTGCCGCGGGTGCCCTGGTGACGCAAGGCGAGGCTGCGGTTGCAATAACGAGCGAGTAAGAAAAGCCCCGGGGTAGCAACCTGGGACAATGCACCCCCCGTGCTGCCTTCCTCGGGGAGCAGGGACAAGGGACACGAACAAAGGAGCCTAAGGCAGAGAGGCAAGCAGGTGGCACTGGGGAGGAGGCAGGTGGAAGCGAGACAGCGGCACACAAAAGATGAAAAGAGGAATGTAAGGAGAATATGAAGCTGGAAGAGATGCTCCATCTGGGCCAAGAGAATGCTGGAGAAGGAGCCACGGTTTAGGCCTTTGCAACAATAGGTTGTGAGGAGGTCTGCTTGAGAGAGGATCAGCTCGCCTCCTTGACTGGCAGCTGCTAAATGTGTCAGTAGCTCAAAAGGAGATGTTTCCAGTGCTTGCACCTCAGGCTGCCCTGCTGATCTGCTGCCTCAGGTCAGGTATATTTTATACACTATAAAACAGCAGAATTTCCAACAGTTCCTGAGAATCTCCCCTCCTCAGCACTCATCAAAATGCACTCCTCATTCACAGTCTCCTTCTGACACTGGGAATATCTCAACCCTTAGCAACAGGTGATGACAGGGCATGACATGTTGTATCAGTGTTTCACTCTCTAGAAGATTAAGATTGGATTTTTCCCACTTTTGCATTAATGTCCTGTGAGATGCACAGGGCTCAGCTAGCAAGCAAAGTCTTGTGTTCCCTATACACAGATCTATGGCTGAGCTCTGCAACAACACAAACTGATCTGCTGGTATTCCTTTTATGTCATAATTCAGACCTTTACCGGGGGTCGACAGTGCAATGCTTTGACAATCCAGATGCCAAGCCAAGAACACATAAACTCATTTTTCATTCATGCCCCCTTAAAACTGCAGAGATGGTGTTATGGAAAGCACAGGCACAGCTGCTTTTTTTAAGAGATATTTTGTTCAATGCAGTAGGTCAGGTGATGATGCAGGGGTTCCCAGCCAGCTCCACCTGCCTGGCTGGGGGTCCCACCGAGCCTGGGGCTGGAGGCTGTGGGCCAGGGGCTGCTGGGGCAGGCACCACCTGGTAACATGGCCTGGCTACTCCACAGAGCTGATCAGGGGGTCACCGGATAAACCCCCACAATTATGTGCTGCAGGCTACTGCTTTTAGTCTTGATCTGTGTCCAAAAGCAGTAAGGACAATAAAGGAGTTGTTATTTAGGTATTTACTTCTTTTTCTTCATATATCCTAAACGTTCCTAGAAACTGTTAGGAAGTCTGAACACCAGCTTGCTTCCTGGTGCTGTGCCCCTGTGTAGAGGACTGTAAGCAGGAGCTGTGGGAAAGACTATGCTCAGTAGCAGGAGAATCTGGAGATTTGGTGTTAATCCAAAGAAATTGCTGCAGCTGGGCCCCATCAGCCCATTTTTGGAAATTAATGGAACGGTGGGGACGGACGGGTTTGGCCCACAGGACCCAGACAGGGGGATTTTGTGTGTCCCACCACAGGAGTTTCCCAGAGAGGTGACAGCTCTGCACACACGTGCTGCACTCCTGAGCACCCCAGCCCATTCTGCAGAACCCAAGCCTTGCATCCTCCCTGACGAATCCGTTTACTGGATCATTAGCAGTGATCAGCCATGCAAATGGCAAAAGAGTAACCAGTTATTAACAGAGGGCTCCTTTATTGTTTCTAAAAATAGGCCTCTGAAATGAGGTGTGTTCTTGTTCTCTGTGCACACATAAAGAGGAACTGCAGAGCAATAAACGTTAGTATTTAAAAACACCCAACTTAAGAAGGGCACTTTCACTATAACTTTCCTCTTTATGGAGGAATAACAAAGGATCCCTAAGCTGCTATGGTTCTACAGAGACTATAAAATGATTGTGAGTTTAACTGAATCTTTCCTGGGTTTGAAGGTACAAGATTAGTGTCTGTCAAGGGAATTGGCTTTGTTAATACTTGAGGTTAGTCCAGCTGCATTTTCCCCGCATTTTATGACATCTGGTTTTGTCACTTTCAACAGTTTGGTAAGGCACCAAGATAAGAAACATACCCAAAATTAAACTCTGTAAAAGGTGAAATTGGGTTTAGAGCTTCCTGTTCCAGGCTTTGTAGTGTTGGAAACTCAGCAGCCAGAATCGTGCAGCACCCATGCAGTAAGTGACATTTTCCTTGTCAATTATTCATATGTAACAACAGATCTGCTGCTAAGTAAATACATTTAATGAAGAGAGCCAGCTTACAACAGCAAAGAGCAGTTTGGGATACCAAGGCAGCATGTGCAGTAGCTGGGTTTGTGTCCTCCACATTTCTGACAGAGCACTTGGCAGTGTGAACGAGAGCACACAGCCCCTGCTCTGACACTCCCACACCTCTTCCCTTCCCGAGCCCCCAGTATTGCTACACACACCGGAGCCAGCTTCCTCCTGACCTGTGCAGCAGGAGTCTGAAATTGTTCCTCAAACCAAAAGCCTTCCTGGAGGCCAGAGGTGGCATCACCTCCAACACAGTGACTTTTCCTTATCCCAGGAATGCTGCACTCCTGACCTCCAGCCCACTGCCCTTCCCAAACCCTGCTCCATGGCTTTTGTACAGAAATAGGTCTTTGCCTTCTTTCAGTTGCAAAGCTCCTTGGACTCACCTGTCTGTCAGGGAAGGGAGAGGACAGAGTGCTCATGCTCTCAGGCATACCTGTGCTGGCTGTGTTCAGGTTCCCACAGCCCTGCAGCACAGGTCCCTGCAGTCTCATCTCCAGGTATCTGGCTTAGGATCTAGTGCCTCCTTCCTGGAAAACAGAGATCCCCTTCAGTACCTTCCAATCCCAGTTCCTCTGAGTCTGTGGTGTGGGATTGATTTGTGCCTTCTCACATATCTTGCAAATCCCTAAAGGGAGGTTCAACAGTTTCTGGTTTCTGTTCTCCAAAGTAATGTAACCCAGGCCCTCCTGTCATCAGGTCAGCAGCAATCAGGATTCAGAGGTGAGACTGGAGGTGCACACGCATGGTCACACTCATCTGCTGCAGTGCCATTTTCTCATGGCCTCCCATGGGAAGTGTAATGACTTCCACTTTGCCTTTTGCTCCAGTTTGGCACTGTTCACTCAAGGACTTCAAAGCACTTTCTCAAAATAACAGTAAGTAACCTCTGGCCAGCCTCCCTGGGCTGGCCACAGAGCGTCTGCAGTGGAAGCAGGAGGTAGGAGTGCTGCCCTGGCCTCTGCTCCAGCCAACAGGCAGAAAAAGAAAGAACAGAAATACCTGGAGTCCTGCCAGAAACACATTCTTCCCTCTAACGGCTGGCATCAGCTCCAGTATAATTCTAGAATTAAAATGGATTATGTTTTTATGCAGATCTTGTAAAAGCAGCCCAGCTTTTGGTCTGTTCTAAGGCAGCAGATAATGATGGTACCTGCAGGTAAGTGGCTGCAACACACCTTATACTCCCAACATAGATCCCCAGGAGCTGGAGCTGTTTTGTGAGGAGAAAGTAGTTCTGCAAATAGCTGGCAATGTCTTTTCTGAGACTCCTCTTTTGTGCTGGAATAGCCAGAAGGGACTCTGGAGAATCCTGTCAGTGCTAGTGAGTGTTGATGTGCACAATCTATAATCTCTGGGATAGAATGGAGCGATAGAAAAAGAGAGTATGGACACAAAACATGAGTAGGAACTGTCTGCACTCAGGGAGCTGAAGAGTAAAGAATAACAGAAAATAGCATTGTACAGCTTTTAGATTAATCTAACATGGATTCCTGAATTCCATACGCACAATAGGGGCAGAACTGGAAAAGACAGACAGAGAAATGAAGGCCACAAATGGCCCTTGTTAGGTTAAAAGCCTCTCAGAGTGGGTGGTTGGGCTTATCCCTGTAGCATGGGTGGCACTGGCTGTGGTGTCACTGCTGCTGTCATTCAGCCTGTTGGGTGAGGAGTCAGAGCCAGCAGGCATGAAATGGAGAAAGTCTGGTCTGCATTAGCTAGAGGTGACTGAACAAGATGGTAAGAACACCCAAGACTGATTTTTAATGCACAACATCAGCTCCAAAATGTATCAGCAGCTGGCAGGGGCCATCCCAAGCACTCTCCTAGAAGCCCTGGCCAGGTGAAGGTGAGCACTGCAGCCAGCACTGGGGGGAAGAGCCTCTTTTAAAGAGAGGCACAAGCTCCTGGCTATGAAACCACTCCTCTCCCCAGTCCATGGGCAGCTCACTTCTCTGCCAGCCTCTCAGAAATGGTCAGATCATACAGGAACAAAAGTGGATGCAAAAGCTTCTGAGCTACTTCTAAGAGATCCATGCATGTGAACTAACAAAGGCAAGTCTGTGGTCAGCAGGGTTAAATCCACCAGCCACAGCCTGTGCTCCTGCAGAACGTGGGAGCAGGCTGAAACTGCCTGTCTGGGATAATCATACAAGCAATGGTAAATAAATGTTCCTCTGCCTCAAAAACCTTCATAGGACTATTAACAAACTCTCAGAAGGTCTGGGTTCAAGAGATGAGATATCTTGGAAGATTTGGTCCAAGCAATGATGTCTCTTTACCCTCCTATCTGTCTGTGGGTGACAGACCAGCCTTTCAGAAACTGTTCTTCCCCACATTCCCAGAATCTCTGCCCAGACTTGGGGGAGACTTGGCATCAGCTTCTTGCTCAATCACAGCTTGCAAAGCCATATTACAGAGTATCTCTTTTGTTAGTCTTCATTTCCAGGGGAAGGACAGCAAAAATGACTGATGAAACACAAGGAAATTATGGGGGAAGGCAAAAGAAATAGTTGGTGAGAATGCAGTTTCTGTGGGCTGAAGGTTGCACTCAGAAAAGAATATTTGGAACCTGTGCACTCTGATAAGAAGATGAATATGTCTCTTGGACTCCTTCCTTCCTTCAGTCATCAAGGAGAGCTGGTATGATCTGTGCCTGGAGAGCCACTGGGAGAATGTGGGGGTTAGCTCTGTGTAGGGAAGGATTCATCTCTGGCTGTCTGCTACAGGCTTCAGCCAACACAAATAGTCCATGGATTAGAGCTCCTTATCACTGCTACTCTGCGTCAGACCCATGGAAAATCAATACCCTTGCCTAGGAACACTAAATTACCAAAGCCTGAGGATCTTCTCACTGGTTTTGAGGAGTAACTAAGGAGTGTTACATCCACAGAAATCACTGTGCCATGGGCAGATAATGCCTGGGCAGTTTGGTGTCACTGCAAGAAGAACACGTGGTGCTTTCAGTGTTTGCAGTGCTGCAGATCCAGCCTGGCTTTCCAGCACCAACCACCCCTGGATGTGGGGGCACTGGAGAGATTTATCAATTAAAACAGGTCCGCATAGAGTGAAGTCATGCTTTCCAAATATTTGTGTCCCTCTTGTTTTGGCTGCTTTCTTCCCCCCCATAGCTGCTGGGCTAAATGGTGCAGGCAAAAAACCAGATTTCTTTCTTTAACAAAAAGCTTAATTATTTCCTTTTTTCTAGATGTTGTTGAAAAAGTGTAACTTCCTGTTAAGTGCTGAATTTTACAATGTAATAAATTGATATAGTAGCATGTAAACAAGCTGTGTAAATACAAGTGCAGAGCCATGCCTTCTACAGGGCAAAGAAGAATTTGCACAGAAGTGGTTTTCTGCAGAAATAATAATTTGCACAGTGTTAGACATTAGTAGAATAAATGATACTGCAAGGTCTGAATTTACTGACAGCAGGTTGTGTATTTTGAGCACTATGTTTTGCTCAAATTAAAACCCAAAAAATATTTACTGGCTACAAAAATCCAGTTATTAGGCCAGAAAGAGCTGCTAACTTCACACTAATCTGAGAAGAAATCCATTACATTCCCAGTGTATCTTTTTACCCAGTCCTTGAGAAAAGGAATTGTAGAATTGATAAATGCCTCTCATGGCCCTGGTCCAGCTCAGCTCTGGTTTTCCTGGGTGGAGGCCTTGTTTAATGAGTCTGAAAGGTTGGGGGGAGTACAATTGCAGCAGAAGAGGCAGTAATATAAATTTCTGTCCATTAGGCTGGTCAGTATTTGCTGCTTCAGTGGAAATAATTTTTGGGCTGGGCTCTGTCTCCCTGACATGGACAGGTCACACATATGGCCAGGTGATTACATATCACTTGCAGCCATCCCATCCCTCTTTGCTGTAGATCAAAATATATTCAGCATTCTTAAAATACATTGTCCATTGTCTGTTTGACAAGAATAATCCAGTGTGCTGGTGAGTACCAAGGTGACCTGAAAGATTTTCTAGTACATAATCTCCTCTTACTCTGTATTATTTATGAACTCAGAGACAGAATATCTGCATTATCTTAAACAAACTAGGTAAAATGTATTTCAAAAAGCTTCTTGAGTCAAAAAGTAGCAAATCATTGTATGTATTTCCATATTTGTATAGTTTCATTATATTCTTGTTCTAAGTTACTTTTAAGTCTCTTTCATATTTAAAAAATGAACTACACACCTATCATGCAAAATGTAAAGAAGTATGTTCAACTAGTTCAAATTAGATATCCAGTAAAAATACACTTCCAAAGAAATATCATTTCCATTTTTGTTCATGTTTTTAACAGAATTTCAGACTAATACATCAAATGTGGAACTGTACAAGAATGTGAAGAAACATTAGGATTGCAGTAGTAAAAAAATGTACAGCATTCAAAACCAACAAGCTCTAAACAACCAAACAATACCACAGGATTGAAACAGTCATGGGGACAACATAGGTCATTGGAGCCAGAGTGAATCCTAATGCACCCACATAAAGACCCTACATAGAATATTGTCTCTTATTTATATGCAAAATCCCTGATTTGATTAAACCAGACAATTTCTCTAATTGTCTCGTGTAGGTTTCAGATAAGATTAAAGTGAGAGTATTCCCCTTCACGAAGGTCAGGTGTCTGAAAAGGCAATATTGAGAATTGATTTGAAAGGTATTTCCATCCACATGGATTCAGGTAGTTAAGATACAAGATCACAAAGAATAGCAGTACAATTTTAAAGAACCATTGGAATTGTTCTCTGCTACATTTGCCGTAACACTTCAGATTTCAGGATTCAGTATTTTTAAACTGTTCACAGGCTAATACACAGGGGTTTAATTATGGGCTGCAACCATTTAACAGTGGACCAAAATTGCCTTTTAAATCAAGAAAAGATCCAGCTTACCATGTAAAAAAACCCAAACTCCAAGGTGATTGACAATGAACAAAATGTTACAAACAGCAGAATGTCCGTGTCAGAACAGCTTTGAAAGGCAGATATGTACCTGTTACAGTCCACCAACCAGCACAACATCCTTATCAGACATTTGGATCACGAGGAAAAACGTCCTGGATAAACCTGTAGCATTTATAAATTCAACACAAATAATCTTTTTTGATGTCTCATTACTGTGCATAAACTCAACAGACCCTGCCACCCGTGGGTTTGGTGACCAGACCCCAATCCCTCTCACTGATCTCAGCTAGTTCCCATCTTTGAGGACTGTCTTGCTTTGCCCATAGCTCACCTCTGGGGTTTGTTTAAGCTGAAGTGTTAAAAAGGTTAATAAATGACCCAATTATGTCAGCTTTCCTGTCCCATAGTCCTCATGCTCTGAAATCTCTCCCTGATCTTGATAGGAATTTGGCTTGCACAAGAATAGCAAATTTGCAGCTCAGAAAGATGAATAAATGTAGGGTTTTTAAAACCAGAACACCGTTCAGAAAAAGTCCAGCCTACAAAATCATCTTCAGTGCCCTGAGAAGGGCAAAGAACACAAATCTTGGCATCTATCTTGCTGTTTATTTAGAATAATCTTTTAGTAATTCTGATCCAATGGGAATGAGGGATTAGTTTTAGAGAGCTGGCCAGTACAACCCAACATCTGACTGAAAGAACTGATTGGAACAGGTTTGAAAAGGAACAACCATCTGCATCTTATGTACCACTCCAAACCTCTAAACCTACTGGGCAAACAGCATAGTGTAGACTCTTTCTTACACATATTTAAACTTTGCTGAGGTATTTCTTTTATTACAGAAAAGCAATTTTAAAAACAATAGGAAAAAAACTCAAAATATGAGTTCTATTCTGCAGAGATTTCTGGGGAGAAGGAATTCACTTGTGTTGAAAAGTCCATATTCATTAAAGGAATAACCACTTTTAGTGTCAATAATATATTCTTCCTTGGCTTTATATTCCTTTAAAACATTACCAAAAATGTAAGGCTGTGACTTTATAAAACATAATTTTGCCTTAACCTTGCTCACCGGTGTTGTAAAATAACCTGAAATACTTCTGCCTTTTTTGCAGGGCAAACCTTTCCCAGTGTCCACCTTGGTGACGGACCAGCTGTGGCCACACAGCTGTGGGACCCCACTGGTCTCCTCCAGGACATGGGACAAGCCACACGTTGCACAAAAGCAAGATTGGCCAAAGTCAGGTTTCCTTCACATGGCAAAATGAACCATAGTTCTTCTCTTTGAGTTTTAACATTATCTGATAACTTCTACCTGCAACTAACATTATTTCTCTACGAGGAAGATACCTAGACTGTTGTACAAGCTGGATTTCTCACCCATAAATACTTTGGGAACCAGAGGAATGTGTCCATCCTATTTAGAGTTTTTCCTCGGCAGACACTGTGTTTGAAGAGCATTTTTCTAACCCTTTTAGATCCAGTCAGCCTACCTCGATTGTGACACTAAAGTTAAATGTAACTGCAGCCGTTACCAAGTAGTTTCCATAAGTGGTTTTATTACTGGTTAGATTTTACAAATTCAGGTATTCGAACAGACTTCGACCTTAAAATTCTAAAACAAGAAAGCAACCAATGAAAGGCTTAGGACTATTCAAAGTAACAAACTCTTTAACATTTTTTGCCCTGGTCATAAATATACAGAGAGAAAAAGAGAGAAGTGGACATGGAATCCAAAGAATGTAGATAAAACAGTATATAAGGCACATGGCAGTCTTTGAAAATACAGAAGCTTTAGCCAACTTAAATTAATTGCTGTTTCCCTTACTCAGTCCACAAAACTGTACAGTTACACAAATGTTGTGTTGCAATAGATCTTCCAAGTTATTCTTCAGTCCATACTCCATAATACCAGAACACTACATTTCCTTCTGTTTTTTAGGAGAGATCCTAATTGTGGTTAGTCAGTTGCTCAAAGCCTCTATTAAAATACACTTGGAATTTCAGCTAAGAATAATTTCTTTTTTAAAGAAATTATTAAGAAAGAGTCATCAGAAAAGATTTGTAAGAGTTGTCTGTGAAGGACTTCGAGATTCATGAACCTCAAGACTTCCGGGCACTGATGTCAGGACCGACGTCACAGTTGGCATAGTGGGATTAGTCAAGTCTGTTAAAGTAGTGGGAGTGCTGGATGGACTCATGGAGGCATTGGATATTTCTGAGGCAGGACCTGATGGGGTCCCTGCTTGGAGTGTTGAGTCTGAAGTCTTATCCACCCCTGTGTTTTCTTGACGTAAGAGGTTCCGTCTGAATTTGGCTCGAGCATTTTGAAACCAAACCTGAAACAGTTTAATATAACAGGGCAGCATTTAAAGACCTGCAGTGTTTAAAAATGCAAAAGCATATTCACAAATTCATCAGTGCTGGAACAGGGAAATACATTTTTGCTGGTAACAATTAGAAAAGTAGTTCTAGCCATGAGACAAGGCCTCTGCTTGCAGAATATTCCTTCCTCCCTGGTCTTCAATCCCTGCAAACAGTCTGCCTGGGCCAGGAGTGGGCTGAGCATGGAGGCTGGAGGCTGACTGCACAGGGTGTGTGAAAGGATGCTCAGAAATCTGGCAGCGTGCAGAATCCTCGAGAGCCCTCGATCCCAGCATTGGTCTGGGTGAGGCCAGCACCACACACCTGATGAGCACAAAATCAGGAGTTTCTCCCCTTGCATCTCATGTCCATCTCCCAGCAAAGTGCTGCTGGCACAGCCCAGGGCACCCTGCCTTCCCACGGGCTCCTGCTGCCCCAGGAGCTCCCTCACATGCCTGCAGTGCTCCCCTCTTTGGAAAGGACTGTCCTTCTTTCTTAATCTTCTCTTATTCTTTCTCAAATGCTCCAGCTTCCTTTGCCTACACCTTTTTCCTTTATCAAATGTTTTCAGCACTGTTCTAACATTGGGAAAAGGGACTGGAAAGGTATTAAAGACCTGCATTACATCGAAAACTGTGATTTCAGCACCAATAGTAACCACACAGAATTTTCTCCCAAGCTTTCTACTTCTGGCATTCTTTGCTTATCTGAGTGAAGGACGGGGAAAGTGAGTGTGTGGGACTCCCGAGGGAACAGCAGCCCGTGCACAGATTCGCTCCTGGCTCTGGAGGTGTCTGGCCCTGCCGCGGGACGGGCTCCGAGCCGAGGGCCGGGAGGGAGGGAGGGAAGGAGCCCCGCAGGAAGGCGGGCGGAGCTGGAGGTGCTCCCGCTGCAGTCCCAGCTGATGGACCTGACTCGGCTGCTTCACCTCTCTCCTGCTTTTTTCACGTCTAGGGATGATCCAGCTCCAAATTGCCTCTATCGAGCACTCTTCCTTCCTTGGAAAGCTTTCTCCCCCAGCCAAAGGTCTTTCATGTGCACACCCTGTCTCTCACACTCTCTCCAGGGAATGCCACAAGGAAATAATCCTCAGGCACGAACTCAAGGGCCATGCATAAATCACATCCCTACAGGTCCTTCTTTCTGAAAGCTCAGTATTTTAGACCTGCTCATGTTGCCATTTGCTTTGTTAAAACACTTCATTTAAAGGCTGTTTATCAGTTTCATATACAAAAATTCTCTTAAACCAGCACAGGTAAAAATATTCCCATGATTTTATTAGAGTCCAGTATAGCAGTGACCCTGCTGCAGACCAGCAGTGTGGTCAAAAAGGGGCAAACCCCAAAGTGGTGGTTTTGCCTGACACATTCCCAAGCCATGTTCTCTCGTGGGACTGCTCAGAGGCCTCGTGTGCAGGGGCTGTGGGTGAAGCCAAGCACCTTGCTCTGGTCACTTAAACCACAAAGGCTCAAGCACCAACTGCTCAGGAGCAGCAAAAACAGCAACTGGAACTTTCATAGGACTTCTTACCTTTCAGGTAGAAATAATTTCAATTTGTTCCACAAAATAATTTAGTGGTTGGTTTCTTTAAAATACCTTCTGGCAACGGTATACAGGATAACAGCTGTGAAATGGAGTTTGGAGCTGGCCGCTGTGGCTGTGTGTGCTCATGTAGCCACGGCATGATTAAAAGAGAACAGACAAACCAGCTGGCCAGCTGTAGATACACCTAGCTCTGCATAATTTCACATTTATGTTCATTAAAATACCCATACTTTTACATTCAGTAGTTCCAAATATGGGAAACATGACACTCTCCTAAATGTCCAGCTGCTCCTTTACCTTGCCAGGGCAAGAGGCTCTATGGTATTTTTTGGAAATATGTAGCTTATAAAGTGAGAAAGATTCCTGGTGTTTATGGATTTCCCTTCATCTTCCACTAATATGAATACCTGAGCTCAGCTGCCCTTACCAAGACCACCCATACTGCTTTCAGGAGCTGCACATATAACATGGTTCATTGTCTCTTCATTAGTGGCAATTCATGTTAGACATTGTAAATATCATATAACCTGAAAGTATTACCTGAAAATAGAGATTATATAACTGCTTTTACTTTCTTCCCCACTGGAATATTGTCAGGGTTAATCAGTTAATGGTTACAAAGCTCTTTAAAATTGTATAATAATAAATATTTGTATTACTACTGAAAATACATCTAATTATTTGAATTCTGAAATCACCTTGTCTTATGATAGAAGGAATAACATTATTTCCACCATAGTGACATTCTGGCATGTGCTTTAAATCTGACATCCTCAGTAAAGCCTTCGTGTTAGAGAGTGGTGAGAGAGGAGCAAAGCTGATCCCCTGCCCATGGGGCTGTTCCCCTGCCCGTGGAGCTGATCCCCTGCCCGTGGGGCTGATCCCCTGCCCCTGGGGCTGATCCCCTGCCCGTGGAGCTGTTCCCCTGCCCGTGGAGCTGTTCCCCTGCCCCTGGGGCTGTTCCCCTGCCCCTGGGGCTGTTCCCCTGCCCCTGGGGCTGTTCCCCTGCCCCTGGGGCTGATCCCCTGCCCCTGGGGCTGATCCCCTGCCCTGGCCCTGGCCATACCCTGGCAGGGACAGCAGTGTGCAGGGCTGTTCCCAGGGCTGTGGGGCTGATCCTGGGGCTGCCCTGCGGCTCGCATGGGCAGCTCAGGCCGTGCACCTGGAAGGGCATGGCAGAAATAACCACCCAGCCACACAGGACTGGAAGAATCCTTCCAGAAGGACTTATCTCACATCAATTACACAATTCCTTCAGGACTGAGGAATAAACAAAATCATTGGGAAGTATTTAGTGGGTTTCTGTCCAACTGGATCAGTACAAGGCTGAGCTATTTCAAATCAAAGGGGAAAATACAGACCAAAACTGCCAGTGAAAAATGAAAAGCAGCTGCAAGACCCACCACTGCTGCTGCCACACTCCGGTGAGCGGGGCTGGATGCGTGGAGCTGGGCACTCAGCAGTTAGGCAGAATAATACTTACTGAGGTGAAAAGATTGCACTCCCTCTTCAGTGATCTGTGGAGCAAATTCTTTGTCTCTACCAAGTCAAATAGGAATGAAATAACATCTCCATATGATAAGGGAGTGTTGAAAAGTTGAAAATAAACCCACTAAGTGTTGGGAGCGATTTGGATACTGAAGTTAATGGGATCATCACCTTAGATAACTTTATTTTCTAGTTTGTAACACTTCCATTGCTGCATCTGTTACATATTAGCTGTGTGAACAGCTTCTGCTAAAAACAAATTTTTAAACCAATTTTGCTCATTCACACAGCTACCTGGAGACATTTAGGTTCTCTGAGTTTCACTAAGTAGTAAGTGGAGAAACAAAACATAGAGGATGTAACACCACAAAGCAGACTGTGTTCACTCATTGCACACACATTGTGATCACTGCTGTAATTAATAACTGTTCAGTCAAAGAGATGTTTAATGAAGGGGGGCTCAGGAAGAGCCTGCTGCTTAAAGCAAGTCTTCACTAAAGGGCAGCATAGGTCCCCACATGGGATAGAAATATTTTAGGCTTGTTTACTACTGGAAACTGGAGCAGCAGAGTCCAAACGCATGCAGTGAATTCTGTAGGATTCTGGTAGTGACTTTACTGGGGGCTGATTCAAGAAAAAATAAGTGGTGTACAAGACACACACTGAAAAATGATGCTTTATGTTCCTGAAGTGCTAAGGCTGTGGATAATCTTATTCCAGACATCTGGGGAGAAAAGAGGTACATACCTACAGTTAACACATCACACCTCCTCAGGGCTATCTACCTTCACCTTCCTTTTCTAAACTCACAGAAAGAAAGATCAGTTCCCCAGAGAGCAGCATTTATGCCAGCTAGGTTGGTTAGCTCACAATTAGCTGGGGCCGTTAATTACTAATGATAGCCTACAATAAAGGGCTTGTGTTCCCCAGCTGTAGTACAAGAGATATATGAATTAAATTGCAAATGTAAACTTAAATTGGAAGGAAACAAAATAAAAACAGATGTCAAAAACACAAATAAGTTTGCTATGTTTAGAATGCGACTACTTTGAGAGAACAGTGTGCATTACAAAGGTGTTGAAGGAAATGCATTCTGAGAACAGCATTACATTTCCAGGCCATCCCACCACTGGACATGTGCAGCTGGTGACAAATTGTATACAAAGCAAAGACATCAGTCAGGGCTTCCAACTCCAACATGACAGAGCATTTAGAAAATCCTCCAATTCTCTGCTCCTCTAGGAAGCCCCCTCCTTACATGGCAAGTGGGACTGTCTCTACAGCCAGGGCACTGCTGCTGTTCCCTAAATCACCAGGAGCTCAGCTCTGTGTTTAGGAAGTACACCTCTCTCCTGAGCTGCTCCCTGCACTTCCTCTTAGAATTTATTCTATGAAATGTGTCCACAGAGCTGGGATCCTTCACCAGCTGAATGGAGATCTGAACACACAGAAAGTCCCACAGCTCACAAACACCTCCTGGGGAGTGTGGCAGAGTTCTGGCTCCTGGCAGGTGTGCTCCTACATCTGCAAACACCTCTGGGGTGTGGGACAAGCTGGTACTAATGGTGCTTGTTTCCATCAATAGTGCCAGTGAATCACTTGGTGTTCAGTAAGTGACACAGATGGAATGCCAGCCTTTCTGGCTCCAAAGAATTAACAAGTGACACTGTCTCAGTAACCAACACCATGATGAGTTTTCCCAGCAAAGAGCAACCCTAAAACTCATTGTCACTCACAGAGATAAACCAACTGGGCAGAAAGGTTCTAAAACATACAAAATACAAGTTTGTGTTCTCATGGCCCAAATTAATTTTGAAACAAATCATCCATGACTAGAGAGTGCTCATAAGAGATGGGAAAACTCAAGGGATACCAGACAAAGTGTCACTCCATTATCTAGAATTGCCTCCAACAGCATCATCCCCAAGGAACAATCCTCACCACCAGCTATTGTCTTCCACCACTGCAGCTAAAGGAGACTGGACATAAAGGAGTATTTAACTCTGAAAGTAAAAGAAGTGAAACACCAAATACCAAAAAGATAGCAAAACTTTGGTGGAATTGTAAAGTTCTGCAACAAACAAAAGAAGAACCACAAAGCACCTTAAAACTGCAAATTGTGACATGTAAGACGAAATGAAGAAGCAGTGAAACGAGGAAGAAACTGAAAGAGGAACAGAAAAGAGATGGGGTGAAGTCCAATTTTGGAGACAAGGAAATATGTTCTGAATAGGAAGAAACAGAGACAATAACTTGGAAAAAATATGCAAGGAAAGACCCATTCAGTGAAAAGAGAAGAGAAATCAAAGTTGGTGTGGAGTGACAAGAGAAAATAGAAAGATAATCAAAAGACACTTCCTAGACAGTGATTTGCCATTTTTCAGGCAATTCAGGTGTGAATTGGTATTGCCAAAGTCTCTAAATTCTGAGGGTAAAACAGAGGAGAAGGGTCAGTCTAAGAATAGACCAATGCAGTAAATTACTTCAGCCATGTGTGTGGTTTAAGGACAGTTGATGTTCAGAGGAATCTGTTCCTCCACAGCAAATCAGGCTCAGAAAAACAAACCCAACCCAGCTGTGAGGGCAGAGCCAAGAGAAGTCATTACGTACGGTTTGTCATTTTACTGGGAAGCCTACAAAACCTTTGTTCCTTCTTCTGGTAGGTGTTAGCTCTGAAAGCTCCAGGATCCCTGCAGTGAATTCAGTTTTCCTCAGTAGTTGTCTCCTGCCCTCCACTTGCCTGTGACTGGGAACTGTCCACGATGCTTCCCAGGATGGGGCTCGCAGCCCTACCTGTCTCTAGGAAGGTCACAAATCCTTTTTCTACAATTAAGACCCATTTAAAACTTTCAGCAATAAACCCTGGAATGCCATGGCTTCTATGTGCCCAAGTTTATGTCTAGGTACAGGCATTTGGGTAAGTGCTCATTAAAACTGACTTCTTGAGTCAGAACTATAAATTAAAATGCAGCTGAATCGACTAATACTGTTCCCTTTCCTTCCCACAATAGCTCAAATGGAGTGTGTTCCCATGAGCAAGAAAAAGCACTTTTAAAATGCAGTTTCATTTCATTCTAAGTTACTGAACTATGAGTAAAAGTTTTTGAAATATTTAAGTTATGTCCTCTTCAGTTATGAACTAAAAGCTCTCCTCCTTGTCCTGATAAAATGAATTCAAACTGTTGATTAATTTCTAACAAAGGTAAGCATGGACATGTTTTCTGAAATTCTAAGCTAAAAGCTCTCTATGTACAGTGAGCACTAACTAAAATAAGTCACTTTTTTTGTCCAGCAGCCTAGAAGCTAAAACACACACCAGAATTAAAGAACTCCAGGAAAACAAGCAGGGCCCCAAACCTTCTCAATTCTCATTAAATTTAGAACCCAAGTGATCTGCTCTGCTTGAGAGAAACTGAAAAGAACTAACTCTTCTCATACTTTCTGGGAATTAACTTAGAGAAGGTACAAATGATTATCCTAAAGACCAGCAAAAGCCATGGCTTTTCAAATATAAAATTGATATTTTGATTACTTTCCAAGGCAAAAGTTGGCTCTTACCTGAAGAACTCTTTTGGTGAGGCCAGTTTTCTGAGCTAGCTGTTTCAAGTCCTTGGCATCAGGGTTGTGGTTAATAGCAAAGTATGACTTCATTGTCCGCAGCTGGTGGTGTTTGAAGGACGTCCTCATGCGCTTTGTTTTCTGATTGCTGGGGTATTGCTGGTCTCTGTCCAGGTGGTCACCATCGTTTTCATTGCAACTTAAAGCTTAAGGCAACAAGAGGAAAAGACCTGTGAATCTCTTGCTCCACAGCCAATATTGTTTGCAATTTCTCTCAGTGCAGCAATTAAAATGACACACCGCAGCATGTAGTGGCACAAGCCCTACCTGCCTTTGCTCCGTTTCATGGATTTGTAGAGCAGTTTAGTTTGGAAAAGCCCTCTGAGGTCATTGTGCCCTACCGCTAACACAGCACTGCCAAGGCCACCACTAACCCGTGTCCCCAAGTGCCACATCCACATGGCTTTGAAATCCCTCCAAGGACAGGGGCTTCACCTCAGCTTTTGGGGAAGTTTCCTAATATCCAACCTGACCCTTCCCTGGCACAACTTGAAGCCATTTCCCCTTTTCCTGTCCCTGTTCCCTGGGAGCAGAGCCCAACCCCCTGGCCGTCCCCTCCTGTCAGGAGTTGTGCAGAGGCACAAGGACCCCCTGAGCCTCCTTTTCTCCAGGCTGAGCCCCTTTCCATCTCCCTCAGCCTCTTCTGGGGCTCCATTCCCTTCCCAGCTCCATTCCCTTCCCTGGAAAAGCCCAGCCCCTCAGTATCCCTCCTGCCATGAGTGGCCCAGAGCTGCCCCCAGCACTGGAGGTGCCCCAGCAGTGCCAGCGCTGGGGCGAGCACAGCCTGGGGGCCATTGGGCTCTTGCCCACCTGGGCACAGCTGGATCATTTTTCTGCACCTTCCAGCCATTCCCTTACAATAACCAGTCTGCAAGGACCCTGGCCTTCCCCTCTGTGGCTTTTAAAATGTCAGCTCTGTTCCCTTTCCCCTCTGCTCCACCTCCACAGAACTTTTCCTCCACTTTCTGTGGGAGGACAGGAGCTGTCCTCAGCTCCGTAAAGGGTTTTACTGTACTTGGTATCACCATAAATTGCACTGTAACACACAAAGAGAGCTGCACAATACACTCCAGTTAAATCTCAATGGAACAGACTAGTTAAAATCATAATTATTTCCTCCATCAAACTAAACCCTGTAGAGTACAAGGGAGACCATTAAATGAAACACTATAAAAGAAATAAAGTTAGTGGCTACCAGACAGCAAATTATGACTATAATCTGACTAGCTAAAGAAATAAAGCTGTTAATACAACATATTCACTGGCATGCAAATGAAAAATCTTTTTAATTATTTATATGTTTATATTTCAATTTTTTTTTAAGTGTTTGCAAATACTAGTTTGAATGATCACTTCTGCCATATCCTTTTGAAATCGAGGAATGACACTGCTTGGTACACGTGCAGAAACCAAGCTCAAGAAGAAGGTCTATGAGAAAAGAACACTGTAAAAATTATCAAGAAGTATTAAATATTGAATGCCAAGCAAAACAATCTTGTAGAGCAAAAGTAGTTTTTCATTTATTTGTTCATACAGTAAACCATAGAAACCCTGTTAAAATAACATTCAAAACCAAGCTTAAATCAAATTAAAAATTAGGAATATAACTGAAAATTAACATTGACAAACTGTTGTTAATTAGCTCTTCCTGTCCAAATATCTACAAGTCCCTCTTCCTTTCCTACAAGTTTTATGCTAAAAGTAATGAAAAATTGCTATCTCTGTTCTACACAGCATGAGAAAAATGACAAAAAAAATCTTTTGAATAGGAATTATTGGTAAGTTTCTTAAACACAGGAACAGGCTTGTTTTCAATTGTCCACTATTGCTGTTTAATTATAACTGAGTACATGTGACTTGAATTCATTGTCCACCAGTGGGTCTCAGCCCTAGTGAAAGCACACATTCTGACAGGCTTGTATTAAAAACAGATTTTAAAAATACACGGATAATAAAATGCACGGATTCCTAAGTAAAGATGCATACAGGTTCCCTAAGCAGGTTTGCAGTAGCTGCAGTAGCTGCTTTATAAACCTCAGCCTTTCAAAACCTGCTAAAAAGTTGTGGCACAATACAGAGCAAGGCCTGCAAAAATTCAGCTCCAAGCCCAAAAGCATGTTTGTTTACAGATATGCCCAACGTGTCCAAAGCCTCAAACTTTTCTTTGTTTCTGTGCTCCTATAATTTAAAAAGTAGCTAAGAAAATGGTACTGTATCTAGAAATGTGTGTCTGTGTGCGTGTGTGCGTGCATGTGCATACATTTGTATAAATCCTTTCCAGACCTCTGGATCTTGTGCCAAATTTTAGCCATAAGAAGCATTTCTGCTTGTTTTCCTGCAGCATGGAAAACTGCAAGCACCTGAATTTAAAAGGTGAAGATACTTCGAGGGAGAGAGTAACAATGGAATAGTAATGGAGCTGTTTGGGATGTAGCCAAATCTTCTTGGGTTAAAGATCTGGGACCCAGTTGCCCATCTGGAGTCATGGCATGTGCTCCAGCCTCCTTCATAGCCACAATTCCTGATATAAAGAGCATGGGGATAAATAACATAATAATGCTCATAGAAAATTCTGTTATGGAAATGTAAAACTAAATCATGCTTGTTTTTAAAATGTACCCAAACAATTTTAGATGTTAGAAATGGAAAAGACCTCTGTGTGTTGTCTTAGAGACTTTTGAACCCTCCAAGAAATAGCAAGACAGACATAGGAGGAAATGCATCAAAATATCTGTCTGCAGGACTGAGGTCTGGTTCCTGTTAATATGCAACTAAACAAAGCCTAGGGCTGCAGGGAGCTGGATTTTAATGTGCCCCATAGAGAATGAGATACATTCGGAATCCAAGGATATAAAACTGATTCTAAACCCTCCCAGAATGGAATGAGGCTGTCAGCTTTTCATCAAGCCCCGATGGGAAAAGGAACAACTTATTCTGGGAATTTCTCATCATTTTTCCTCATGATCTACTAAATAAAAATAATATTAAAATGGCAGTAAACATGTACCATTTGAGAGAGGCAAAATGTCCTTGTCTACGATGGAAGTTGCAGAACAGATTTTGGAAGTGCATGAGGGCGTGTGCCGTTCGCTGTCTTGTGCAAGTGGTTTGGCTACTCCCAGGCATCACCCAATACGACATAAATAGTCCTAGCTGGTGCCAATTCCCCTCTTGTATTTGGTTGTGGTGCCTGGCACCATCCTCAACAGGCTATTTTATTCAGTCTAATATTATCTGCATCTTTCACAGAATCTGCAATGTCCATGGGTGTTGCAGGCACAGATACACAGAACGGGCCAAGGGTGTAAGTGGAGATTTTAAGAGCAGAGGAGTTTCTGCAAAAGGCATCAGGGTGTAAAACTAACACTGTACATGCTCCTCACGCAACCCTCTGTTTTTCAGGCACTGTCTTCCCTGTTCTTTTGTGGTGTCCTGTGTATCTCCCAAAGGAATTGCTGAACTATCCATATGTAACATTTCCATTCCATTACAGTATCTCAGGCTCCTGCTGGGATTTCAGAAATACAATTGGTAGAATTCCAGTCAAATAGAGGAGCCTTAAATTAATGAGTGTTTCACTTCTATTTTTTGATAAAACAAATTCTGAAGCAGTGCCAAGTCTCTTTTTTGACCCTAGAACATTTCTAAGGCCCCGTGCCTTTCTCCAGACCCCACAGCCAAGCCACTGCCCTCCCCACCTCGGCTGGTGCAGCAGTGGGAGCACACACACCCTCAGCCCCATATGGGCCACCTGGTCACAGGATGGTGATGCCCACAGGCAGCATCACTACATCCCTACAGATTAGGAGGAAAATATTTTGTTTTGATATTGGTAGCCAAACTACCCTTTGCAGATTAATGCATAACACCTCCCTAAACCCAACAACAGGAGCATAAAGCAGGCTGTGCTGGTGCTTTTGTAACAAAGTCTGTTAGAAGAGGAGAACTTGGGAACATTGCTTCACCCTCAGACCACCAGAGCCCCCCATGGCTTGAGACTCGGGGCAAAGTGTGTGCTTAGCAGTTAGTAGGATGCTAAGGATATGGCACATGAGGATGAGAAAGAGAAATTTCCTTTGGGGGAAATTTTGTTCTTAGTAGCTTGTGCTTGACATGTTAGATTATGCCAAAAGAAAGAAAACTAATCCTGATTCTGAAAGAGTGATGAAACAAGAGACACGTTGTGGTGTGCATTATCTCTCAATAGTGGCTCAGGAACATACACCCCTTTCCTTCTGTAATCGGAGTCAAGGGGGTGTTTTAACCTCCTGCTGCCTGGAGAGGGAACTTGTGATTAACTAGACTGGGCAGGGGTGCAGCCTCATTTGTTGTTTGGTTCGGAGTGTGTAGAGGACTTTGTGGTAGCCTTATCCTCAAACGGGACAGAAGTGAGACAGAGCCCTCAGAGGGGTACTTGGGACAGGAACAGACATAGTCTTTCTCTTGGGAGGAAGGAGAAGACACACAGAGAAGGCAGATTCCTGAAGTTCTCACCACAAGCATTAAAAGGGGTGAAGTTGTGGCACTGGGAGCAGGCAAGGTACCCCTGGCCGCTTCTGAGGTGCCTGGCAGCACTAAAAGGAGAGTGTCTCTGCCAAGCCATGGAGCAACAGACACAGCAGCGCTGCCTCAACCTTGACATTTCAAGAAGTGTTTCTTGTGAGATAAAGCCCGTGAGTTTTAAGGAGCCCAGGCCGAGCATCACAAGGCCAGGACGGAGGAGAGCAGGATTAGAAGCCCTCTTCCTCCGGCCTCCCGCGGGCGCCTCGGACAAAGGGGCTGCGCGTCCCGGTGCCCCCCGGGGCCGCCTAAGGCCCGGGCCCCGGGGCCGCGGTGGCCCCCGGAGGGAGCGCGGCCGGGCCGGGGCTGCGGGGCGGGAGAACAAAGGGGCCGGGAGGGGCGGCCGGGCCGGGCCCCGCGGGAGGAACCGCCGCCAGGGTTTTTCCCCTCAATTAAGCCAGCTGAATGGCGCTGAATGGCCGGTGCGAGTGCGCGGTCAGTCCCTGAGCGCCGCGATTAACCCGGGCGGCCCCGGCCGAGTGGGCTCCGCGCTGCCCGCCCCGCCGGGGGAAGGGGCTGGCGGCGGGGCTGCAGCGGGCTCTGCTCCCCGGGCCTGCCCAGGGAGCCCGGCCCCGCCGCTGCCCGCGGAGCGCTCCCGGGGCCCCGCTCACCCTTCGGGGCGGGAGCGATGCCCGCGCCCAGCCCCAGCCCCAGCCCCTGCCCCTGCCCCGACCCCAGCCCCAGCCCCTGCGCCTGCCCCGGCCCCGACCCCAGCCCCAGTCCCCTGGGGAGGGGCCAGATGCGCCCGGGGACCCGAAAGGTGATCACAGCCAGGAAGGAGGGAGAGAAGGGGGAAAAGCAAGAAGAGGGGGGGAAAAGGGTAAACCCTAATTTTTCCTAGGAAATCTCTGCAAGACATCCGATTTTAAGCAGCGATTCCTGTCTGCTCGCTCTGTCACAGTAGTCACAGGGAAGCTTCTTGAGACCTTTTAGTCCCAAGGGAAACGAGGAGGAAAGAGGGATTCGCTCTTCAAAACTTTCCAGGCTTTTCTCATTTTTGTCAGGGAAAAAAAACCCAAACCACTTTTGACACAGCCACTTGAGAGGGTCAGCTCCAGGCGTCCCCGGCGCTGCCCCGAGCCCTGCCGGGAGCTGGGTCGGCGCCTCCGCAGCCTCCCCTCCCCCGGCAAAAAGCCGCCCTCAGCCCCAGTCCCCATCCGCCAGGACGTCTATCCCGCCTGGATATTCCGTCACCCTCTCAGCGAAGCACGAGGCATCTTCCTGCTAGCAAGGGAAGGAAGTGTTTCTTAATATCTTGGCTGTTTGTACAGATTATGGGTATTTTATCAGCTCGTCGTGCTCCAAATTTGCGCAGTACATCTGTCATTTTCCAGGATATTTTAGTGTCTTAAAGCCAGACTAGATACAAATGAATAAAACATAGCAGACTGTGGGAGGTTTGGGGTCTAATTCACAAAGGGAGTATTCAGAATTCTTTACAGGTGCTTCTGTGTTCAGCAAGCTTTCAGCCATTGATTTACTGACCTAAAAAACCCATCAAACTCTATTCCAACAAGTGAAGGAGGAAATTATGATCACAGGAACACACTTAAAAAAAAAAAAAAAGAGAGAAAAGAAAAGAAAGAAAAAGAAGTCTTTTTGAAGTTTCAGCATCCTTCTAAGCTATTTTCCACTTGTCAGGCTCTATCCACATCTAAACCCATCATCCCCCTGCAAACGGAGTCTCGTTTAAGTAGAAAAAGAAAAAAAAAAAGTCAATCTAATTCGTGTTGCAGATGAATATTTGCTGCAATTTACAAAATTATTTCAGTCTCTACTCTGCCAAGTTTATGGGTCCTCCTTTTCCCACCACCTCTGGGTGTAGATTTATTTACACAGAGTATTCTACACAAATCACCAGGAACAGATCCCCTCAGAGGACAACATTGTGCACTTGTAGTGCATTTCTGAGAAGGAAATTACAAGTTCCACTAAAAATAAAAAGAGAAACTTACACATTTTTAGATGGTTTATCTTTTAAAGGCACAAAATCCAAGGCTTTGCAATAATTTACTCGTTTGTGGAATTTTACATCAACGAGCAACCCAGTCTGATTTCCAAGATCAATGGCACTTATTACCGCATAAATTAGTCGATTATAGATCTAGTAAATAGTTAAGTAGATAAATAGCTTAGGCAAAGAAGCCAAGGGTTACTCAAAGAAGATCTCTAAAGTTTCAGTTGCAGGCTCTAAACAACGACTAAAAGTCAGACGGCAATTATTTTGAAAACGAATTTTTCAAAATACATTTAAAGGCGGTTTATTTAGGAAGTCAGGGAGCAGTGAGACTTTCTCGGGCTGTGCTCCCATCCAGGACAGATGCCGCTGATTCTGTTTAGAGGTCCTTTGAATCTGAACATCTGCCCTGCACAGGGAGACAGCGGAAGGACAATTAAAAGCTAATCCCTCCGAAAAGGAGACGTTTTTTAACGGGAAAAATGTATATTTTATGCATGTTTTAAAGCTGAACTGTTCCTCGCGAGAACACTACATCCACCTTTCATCAACCTTCACCACTGGGACTACTACTGCTTTTTGCACTACTTCCAAATTATTCAGCAATTAGTTCTACCAATAATAGCTGGCAAATTCGTTCCCGAGGTGCGTTTGGCGGTTAGAGATGCGCCTTTCCTCCCTGCCGTTTTCAGTACAAACCACCCCATTTCGTCGCTATTGTTACTCCCTTTAGGCGCAAAATACCCGCAGCCCCCCGGTCCCGAGCTGCCTCCCCCGGCCCGAAGCCCGAGCTCCTCGCCACCCCTGCACTTCTCGGTGTCCCCCCCGCGCCTTCCTTCCCCCGTTCCTCCTCCTCCTCCTCCCCTCGCAGGCGGAGCGGCGGCCGCCCGGCGCAGCCCGCAGCTGTCGGGGCGCGCAGAGGCGCGGCTCGGAACAAACCGCAGCAAACTTGGCCTTTACCGAACGCCCTCTCCGGGAAAGAAGGACATGTTAAAGGCAAATCTGTGCCCTACGGAACACGTCCGCGGCAGATAGGTTAAAAGAGAAAACAGCCTGAAAGAATTTGGGACGAGTGGAGAAGCACAGAGGGCGCCGAGGCACAGAACGACGCGGCGGAACGAGTTCGGTGCCCAGGGTCTGGCGGGACGGCCCGAGCGCCCGGCTCGGGAAACGCCGGACCGGGGGAAGCTCTCCTCTGCCTCCAAGTCCTCGAATAAAACCAACATCTAAGAATTTTGTTTTGTCCGAGCTTTTTTTTTTTCCCGTTGCATACAAGCAGCAGCGCAGGAAGCCCCCAGGATGGCAGCCTTTCTGGCGGCAGCCACACGGAGAAGCGCAGCGAGGGGCAGAGGGGAGCGGGGATGGGGAGGGAGGGGGGCAGGAGGTAGCTCGAATTCCTTTGCCTGTAAAATTACAGTGCTGTGGCGGTGGGGAGGTTAAACGAGGAAACACGTCGGAAAGTTTGCTGCTGGATCCAGAGAGCCCCGGCTGCTGCCAGGCTCGCTCCTGGTCCTCGTGCCGCTGGGCTCGGTTCAGGGGCAGGGGCTGCACAGCGGATGCTGCGAGTTTCCCGACTCTTCTCCGAGTCACCTCTCATGAACAAAACTCCAGCGGAACTTGCCCCAGAGTGAGCAGGCTCTGTGCTGCCCACAGACACCTGCTGCCCGCGGCCCCTGCCCGGGCACAGCCAGCCCTGCAGCCCCGACCACCTGCCCCCCTCCAGCCCTTGGGAAACGGCCACTTCCTCTCTCTCTTTCCTTCCAAATCTTTGGGGTGCAAGAGCTCAGGACAGGGCTGAACAATTCACCCATCAGCAGCTTTAGAGTGTAGCCACTAAAGAAAATTCACTGGCCTCTGAAGTGCTAACTTAAAATCTCTGGTTTCCAGATTTTATTTCAGGCTGCACTCCCCCTTCTTCCCCCCCTTAACCAGATGACCTTGCTTCAAAACATTTTATTTCCAGCTGAAGTGAAAAATGCTAACATATTAGCTTCTGTAATTGCAGTTTGACAGCACTTGATCTCAATAATTATGCCGCAGCTAAACTATTATTAACAGTTTAAGCTAAAATAAACGGAAATCCCCCTTTGGAAGTGAACAGAAACAGACCATTTGAACTGCTCTGGGGGAAGGGTCTCTTACCTGCATTGTAGGCTGCCAGATCTGCTCCAGGCCCCGGGCTTTTTCTTTTCCTGGGTCTCCCCTTCTGGACAGTCCCCACGCCATTGTAATAAGGCAGTCCCAAAGTGTTGGCAGAGCCCGCTCCCAAAGCCGGGCCCTTCCCAGCGGCTACATCCGAGTGATTGAAATGCACCTGGTACTCCCCCTGGATGAGAGTCTCGAAATGGAGGCGGCAGTACACCAGATTGTCCTTCATGCCAAAGTGATCGCCAGTGGTCAGCATCTTGTTGCAAGTGGTGCAAGTGAAGCAATTTAAGTGATATACCAAATCCCTGGCCCTCATGACCATCTCGGAGGCAGAAATCCCCAGGTGACATCTCGCACATCTCTGCACCGAAAACCTCCTGCAAAACAGAAAGGCCAGAGGAGACGGTGAGAGCCGCATTCCCCCCCCACCCCGTCCTTCGTCGGTTCTGCCCGAAGGGTGGCAAAGGGCCGCGAGCCCCGGGGCGGCCACCTCGGCCGGGGCAGCGGCGCAAAGCCAGGAGGTTTGTGGAGCCCAGCCGGGAAGGCATCCCGGGACGGAAAGTGCGGGGAGTCTCCGTCCCGTTTCCCACCTCGCAGTGCAGCTACCGCCCCACCAGACCCCAGCAGGAAAAGGCACCGACCCCCGGGCCGCGAATGTGCCCACACCCCCAGGCCGCAGGAGGCACCGCCGGCGGGCGAGGAGAGGCCCCGCTGCGGGCCCCGGCCCCGCACCCAGCACAGGAGGCCCAGCAGGGCACGCCTGGTGAAGGCCCCAGTAGCCAAAGAAGGCTGGGGGGAAGCTGTGCCCGGGCTGTGACCCCGTCTCGGCAATACGGGACTCATCCTCACCACAGGTCTCCCTCCCCAGGGAGAGGTTGTAGGAGCTCGCAGCCTGCCCCACGAGTGCCCACGGATCCCCTCCGCAGTCTCGTCAGGACGGGGGGAGCGGCGGGCAGTGTCCCCGTCCCCGGCTGGCGGCCAAGGGCAGGCTGTACCTGTAATAGTCCTCCTTGCAGTAGATGCTGCCGTCCTTGCTGAAGCAGGTGAGCTCGGACTCCAGGTTGAGTTTACATTCACAGCACTTCAGGCAGCGCATGTGCCACTGTTTGTCCACAGCCAGGAGGTAATAACGGTCGGAGATTTTACCCCCGCAGCCGGCGCATAGGGCAGCCCTGTCACTGCTGATGGAAGGCATGGTCTGCTGGGGGAAAACAATTACAGACCGTTAGCGTGAGGGAGAAACTCTTGAGCACGGCTGGGCTCCCCCCTCCCCCTGCCCGGCCGGGGCCGAGCTGCTGCTCCCCTGGCAGAGGAGCGGGGGCTGCGAGCCGGCCACCCCGCCCGGCCCCCGCGCCCGGTCCCCAGGGTCCCGCCGCATCCCACCTTCCCGGGAGGAGGCGGGGAAGCGGGCGAGACAGACAGAAAACCACCCTGGCTTTTAGGGGAGGCGTCCAGACCAGACCCAGAACTTTTTTTTTCCTGGTGGATTTTCCAGTCTCAAACCAAGAAAAGACGCTGTTCAATAAACAGGCGCAATAATAATAGAGTAGGGCAAATCACAGATAGTTAATTTTGAAATTTAGAATTAGGGATATACTGAGAGTGTCTGCATAGTTAATGCTGTGTGAGTGCGTCTATGTGGAGCGTGTCTGTGTGTGTATTTTCCTAGCTATAAAATTCCGAATGAATTACGATCAAACCCCCAGTAGTCACAGTGCTGCAGACACAGCTCTCTGCAAGCTGGTTCCAAACAACACGGATCGCGATCTGCTGTGACCCAAAGCGCTAAAGGGATCAGTAAATAAAGCTGCGAAGGAGATGAGCGTTACTAAATCCGAGGTGCAGAATGTTTAATCAGGAAAACGAAATAGTGGGAAATGTGGAGGAATGAGAGCGGGTTAAAACCAAGAGAGCGCATTAGATTATGCTAGGATAAACTTGGAAGCAATAAAACTAAATATAAGCCCTATATAATTTAATAGTTTAGTGTCAAATCGCAATCCAGTCGAAACCCTCAAAAAAACCCAAATTCATACATATCCCGTCAACTTCTACCGAACAAGAAAGAGGGAGAAATATCGGAACCGTTTAAGCATGCTTATTTATTTCAGCAGGCACCTTAAAACAGCATTCGGGAGAGGAGGCTCGGGTGGAGCAGCGTCTGGGGCAGACCTTGCAATATGCTGCTTTCCACTTCGGTCCCAACTCACTCTTACCCGCTTTGCACAAAAGCCCACGGTAGATCTGTTCTTGTGCGCGAGAACCCGAAACATTTCCTTACAGCTGTGCCCAACACGCAGCTTGTTTTGGTTCGGGGCGGGGGAGAAGTTGTTTGTTTGCTTTTACCTCCTCTAGAGCCTTAAATCCTCGCGCAAAGCAAAAGCAAAGACAGCTAATCGGAGGAAATCGAAAGGAACCGAGGCTGATTTTCCAGCGCATGCCAAACCCATTGCTTTCATCCTGTGCTTGCGGGGATCACAAAATCCCATCTCTGTGAGCGCTCCCGTTTGCACCGCATCATTCCCACTAGGAGAACTCCACACAAATAAAACCCTGGCACTCCACTGGTGTTAGTCACAGGAACCCACCGGTAGCTTGTTTCTTTAAGGCATTAACTGAGCTCCGAGTAGGGATCGTTTTATAACCAAAGTACTTTCTTGTAAATCCACTTTAAATGAAATAACGATTTTTTCTACTTTGCTCTTCCAGTAACAAAAATATTCTACGGTCTAGAAATGGTATTCAAGGATCCAGTATTCCAACCCACTATTTGTTATACACGTGTATCCATATAGATTATATACAGTTATATAAAACTATCATGCCACAATATTTATTCCAGCAAAGATCATTGGATGTTGTGTAACTGTACGGAGAAATATGAACTTTTTAAAAGAAAACCAAAACCGTTTAGATTAGAAATCACATCCCACCCATCTAGTACAAAGGCCGTTCTCCAGCCGGTGTTTCAAGATTAAATAGTCTCACTGTCACCTTTAAGCAAATTTCATTTAACATTACAAGAAAGAACACATACTGATGAAGTTTGAAAATCTGAGAACGGATCTTCCTTGCATATTCCTGCATCAGTTTACAAGATAGCATTTAACGAACGTACGAGATAATTTCACTTCAGAATTGTAATATCTTTAAAAAAAAAACATAGCATACATAAATTGTTAAATCACTTAAGGCACTTAGAAAATTTCTTCCACTTCGGCAGCTTAACGCCAGTTAGACAGGGGCATCTTTTTATTATCTAAATGTATTAATATACAAGGTCTACGCATCAGCAGACAAGATGAAATGTGGTAAAGTTATAAAAATTCCCATCCACCCGTCTCCCCGAGACATATTTTCTAGTTCTGTTGCCATGTTTACAAACCCACATATTAAAATTATTAAAAAAACTCCGTAACTTAAAGACACTCGTGTTTGGTTTTTTTCTTCTTAAATAAATGCTATAAAGATTATCTCCATGAAGGCATCCTACCTGAAAAATAACACAGAATTGGATTCTTTGGTGTTTGTGTTTCCATTCTGCAGACAAAAAAATTTGCTGTGCCAAAATGTTACCAGTATAAAACCATACTTTGCCTCTTCCTAAAAACTTTGGAAGGCCGGACAGGCTGGGGGAAGGGAAGGAGTTCGTGGACGCTACCAAAAGGCTGGTCTATCTGTTTTCTCACAAGAGCAGTACCGTTCATTTCACCCAAGTGTTACTATTACTATGCATCTTATTAATAATTAACGGTTTCATGCCTTTCCCCACGGTTTCATTTAATCTTTTGGGGTGCCTTTATGCTTAATTTTCTTCTGATTTAGTATTTTGCATACGCTTCTTCCCCAGTCTGTTATTTCAGGGGAAAAGCTGTATCTGTGAGGGGTTTGGCATGTTTAGGGGGGCGCATGACTCTCCCATTCCTTCGGCTCCTACCGTTTCCGTCTCTCCCCTGTCTATAGCCGAGCTGATGGCCGGTGCTTCGCTTTTGGTTCTCCGATCCATCTCGTCGATGACCCCGTGCATCTCCGAGCCGGAAAGACTGTGGAAAAGCATCGCTGAGGAAGCAGAGGAGGAGGGCCCGAATTGCTGTTGCTGCTGACAGTTGTCGGGGTCCCTGCAGGAGCCCAGAACTTGCATTAACCGGAGCCCTCCCCCATGCATCTAGCACGGCCGCCCCGTCTCTCCTTGGGCACCGGGTTTTTCCCCGGCAGGGCTCTCCGGAGCGCGGCGCAGGCACTGATCCGAGGTTTCAAGGGATGGGGTGCAGAAAAGGCGGGCGAAGGGGATGAAGGAGAGGGGATAACTGGTGGTGTAAGCTTCGGGGCTTGGATCTAGTCTGTTGCGCGGCCCCGGCACATCTCTCTAGGAGGCTTCTTCAGTGTAGGGCTCATTGCCCCAGGTGCAGTCCCAGGTTTTATGCTCTGGCCCAGCTGGCAGAAGACTGGGCAGGCTTACGGTTGGGAGGGATTAATAAATAGTAGAAATATAAAAAAAAAAAATTAAACCATCTTCGATGAGAAATAAATAAGAATTAAAAAAAAAAATTACGACAAGCCCCTTACATCGTACTGTGCGAAATTTAGAGGAGGAAAGCAAGGGAGAGGGAGGCTGCAGCAGGCGGAGAGCAGGCTGGTGCTGCAGGAGGCTGGGGCGGATGCCCACCGTACGCACTCACAGTCCAGAGGGCTGGCAGCGGCGGCAGCTCAGGGGCAAAGTTTGCTCCTTCCCCCGCTCCTCCCCCAGCCCGCTGGAGCTCATTGGGAAAAGAAAAAGCCAAGGGGAAGGAGGAAGAGTTGGACGGGCACCAGATGGGACGGGCACTCGCGGCCCCCCTCTGTCCTTAAAGCGGCGCGGCCCGCGGGGCCCGGGGAGGGAGCGCAGCCGGAGCCGGAGCCGCCGCGGAGCTGCGAGCAGCGCGTCTGCAGCGCGGGGACCGCGCGGGGCTCCGCGCCTTTTCTACAGCCCCTCTGACATCATGTCCTGCCCCGCCGCCATTGGCTGCGCCGCGCCCGGGCCGCCGGCATGTGCTCGGGGCCGGGCGGTGTCCCCGCGCTGTCCCCGCGCTGTCCCGGCCGCCCGCGCACCGCGAGCGCTGCCGCGTCCCGCTCGCTCCGCGGCCTCGGGAGAGGCCCGGCCCCGCGCGGACCTAGGCGTTTGTGGCCCGGTGACCGTCGGCGACGTGTCGGACCATGGCGCGCCGGAGAGGCTGTGGGGCACAACTTCTCTAGCGCGCGGGAAGGAGGCGTTCTAGAGTACGTCTCACGATACCCCAAACATTTAGGACCAGTTGAATGCACCCAATAACTCTTCGTTATGAAAAAAATTCACTGTTACAATATAACAACTTGAGTCAGTCCAGTTTGTGGAGCCTTCCATAAACCAAGGCCTCTTGCATTTCCCATTTCCAAGTAGATTGCAAGAAAACCAGGCCAGGAAGGTCTCTGAACTCGAGGAAAAGCTTCAGAAACTCTCCAGAAAAACAAAGAGTGCACAGGGAGACTGTTTACGGTGTCTAAATATTTATCCAGGAGGTGGGTAGTAAGGAAGGACTAATTAGTATTAAAGATGTCAAATATCGCACTTCCAATTATGTTAGCAAAGGTAGCACAACGGAAGGTAAATCTGAATGCTCATCTGAGATCATGAGACTCGCTGCCTCATCCGTGACTATGAATTATTACATCACTCTGCTCATTCCTATCAGGGGCTGTTTTCTGACAGAGCGATTCGCCTCTTACAGGTGTAGTGCAGTTAAGATTATCCTTGCTAAAACTGGAATTCTGCTGTTTATAGCCCAACTTTGCTGGGTTTATACATTCCATCCTTTCCATCCTTACAATAATTGATGCTTTTTATAATCTTTCTGTTGGGATTGCTCTGAGTAGTTAAAGTCATTTGCATGTCACAGAGGAGAACAAAGTGTCTCTTGTAGAAATGCATATGAAATAGCCACAAGACCCCTCAAGAAACCATGCAGAATGCAAGCTAATTTGGCATCTGTGGGAACTATCCAAAGTCTGTCCTAAAATCAGACCTTGGAAACAATGGAAGTTCATGTTTGAATTCAGATTAGAATCCTGCAGCACAATTAGTGGCTCTGTACAGTATTTATCTTGATAAAATCATCTTTCTCTTTTCCGTACAGTTGTGAGATGTTTTCAAGTCCCGTCTGTGCTGGGAGCTTTGCCTCCAGGAGCAGCTGTGGATCATTGCTCACCGGACACCACAGACCCCGTGGTGGGACAGCACTGCCTCACCTTTGCTCAAGCAATGCTGCAGAATATCCTCCTCACAGCTGAGTACCGTGCTATCCTCAGACGTTTTAATACCAGATTAATTTCCTATCACTGAATTGATCACGTACTTTTTGCAGTCAAGAAAGGTCATGGATTTCTATGCTCTATCAGACCTTGCTAATTATCAAAAAGATTTTAGGTATTTAACAGAATTAAAGTAGAGTATTTTATGTTACAGAATTGCCTCAGTGGATGGAACCAATAATACAAGAGCACGCTGAAAAAGTATGGCACGGCCTGCAGTTCACAGGGTACCTCTGATTATCTTCTAATGGATATACAAACACAAGAAGACATCCAACCCTTGCTACCAAAACACAAGGAGAGTAACAGAATGTAAACATAAAGCTGCTAATGTACACACTGACACATGAATGGCATTTACATTGTTCAGAATAAAATCAAGGATACTTTCAAATAATGAGCCACAGAAAAATTGCTGGAGCAAAATCGTCTTCAGAATGAAATGCAAGCTCATTTGAAATGAGAGTTTTTTCATTAAAAAAATGGTGCAGCTAATAATAAAGTCTTTTAACCTGTATTTTGTTATAGGTGACAGGTGAACAAATCACAGGTCTTGAGTTTCTCTACCCTGCCTCTCTTGGTAACGTCATCTCCAGTACCATCTGCTACCTACCAGACAAACAGACCAACCACATAATGAGGTACCAGCTTCCACCCAGCTACCGTGACTAAATCAGAACAAAAGATTCAACGCCTCCTTCAACAAAGGAACACAAGTCTAAGCTGTCTTTGCTAATTGCTGGGTTTCAGGTTGTCTGTTACAGATTTTAAGTGAGCTACAAACTTCTATCAAATACTTATAGCTGTTGGATAAAGATACTAAGAATAAAAGATAAATGGAAGCAAAAGGTAAGAGAGAAGAGAAGAAAGCTTAGAAAATAAGCAACTACTTATGGTAATTTAAAGACTGTGGAATAATATAAACATGAAAGACCAGGGGGCAGAGTGATTGATATCTCATATGTTTTCGATGCCCCTACGGTTATTAGACTGCAATATATGGGAACATACAATAAACTATGAATTAAAATGTAATTGTAGCTTCAGGCATCTTCTTCATTGTCTGCTGTGGTGTTATGTCTTCATGCACCGTGATTGACAAGGTGTAATTAATCATCTTACTCAGTTGTAAATATGGGCACCCTTCACAGTAGGCATCAGGAAGTGTGTACCAGCAAAGGAAGCAATAGTTGACGCTGAGATACCATTAAATCAAAATCAGAATGCGTATATGTTCAGAAATGTGTGTTTGGTGTGATGCTGTTATCGTTTATTTCTAAAATGCTGTACCAACAGATTTACTTGATTTGCAAGTTAACTACAACATTAACCGGTTTTATATATTTTGTCTCTTCTTCAGTTTTATAGGCAATGATGTTGTTCTCCTAAAATGTGAGCCAGTTTGCTTCCTGTCAGCAAGTGGAGCTCAGCTCAGCTCTTCCGCTCCCTAGGTTGCTGCTCACAGACCAGCAGCTCCGTGGTCTCACTTGAAATGGTTTGGGCAAATTATTACTCCATTCATGGATCACCTTCTGCACTTCTTATATAGTGAGTTAGACACTTGGGGTCATTTTAAAGTGAAAGAGAATAATGAAATTATCCTAACCAGGAACACTGCTCCATTTAAAAATAGGACATTTCTTGCCACCAACACTGTCCCCAAATTGTAAATGAACATCTTTAAAAAAATTTTTTTTCATTATTCCAGGGTAGGAAACATGTTATATCTGTTTCTTTTTGTAAATGATTGCTATCCTTATCTAGTTAGTACAAAAATGGTGTCTGATTCATGGGAAATTAAGTGGTTTGTCTCAGGAAAATTTGGTGGTATGCATGTTTTTGATGCACGTAGAGCTGCTGAATGAATAATTGGCCCCTATTTAATGCCTTTTGCTTTAAAGCTGTCTAGTACATTTGCTGTTTAAAAAAATGTCTTTCAAAGCTGTTAAATATGTAACAAAAAGAGGTTGCTCTCCCCATTTTGACATGAACAAAGCCATACAGTGAGCTGCCCGAGGTACTTCCAGCATGGGATTAATTACAAACACAATCATAAACGGAAATTTTCAAAGTTTTCTGATTCCTTTTCTTTGCAATACCGGCTGATGAGTATTTGATAAAAACATGCAGTAAAAATATCAGTTCAGAAATTAGCTACTAAATATTAAGCCAAGCATTTTTCAGAGAGTATGGGATCTGTTGGATCTATAATTCCACCATTTACCCCTGATGGAGTGAGATCTCTGGCTGTCTTCAGAAGCAAACCGAGCTTAAAACAGGAGTGCACGCTCAAGAAGATGATTGACTAAGAATGTGTTTTATTTTGATTTGAAAACCCGTCAATCACAGATAAAAAAAGACCAAATACTATTATTATATATACTAGCTAACTGTATTTGTCTGGTAAACCAGGCACATGCAGGAAAGAGAAAAAATACAGTTTAGAAGGAAAATATTCTGAAGGTTTTGCCCAGATGTGCTGAAATTGTTGTTTCCTGCTACAAGCAATTGATTTCAGAGGAAAATACAAGCACGTATCTATAGATGTGAGAGAGAAATAAGATGTCCAATGTCTCACATATTTCAGTTTATATAGCCACAGCTATTTAAACAATTCCAAAACTGCCTCTACGGGTGTCAAAGAGGGAGGGAAATCTTCAACCACATGATCTTCTCTCCAGAGTCCTGTTAAATCCACTGAACTTAAAACAGAACAAGAAGTGTGAAATATGGGTTTGAACATGTTATGTCAGAAATGTAAAGGTTGGAAGCCTTTTTAGTAACCGATATTAATATTGTATTAAATGTTATGAAAAGGTAGGTGTTGGAGAGAAGGGCTGGGCTCATGTGCAATTTTGTCAAGGTTTTTATCTGTGATTATGATTCCAGATGTATCTATTCCCTGAGGACAAAAATGAAGTAAAGTTGGCATGTGACATGTGTTTTAAGGTGTTTGGCACAGTTTCCCAAAGTGATGACAAAATGTTCATTTTTATTACAGTGAATTGGTACAGAAAACACGATTCTGAAGGTCAGTAGCTGTATATTTACCAGAGCTTTGGAGGTTTTTTGGGGGGGGGATATACATTTTTGGTGATGTGTTTAGATCTGATTGCCTGACAAGCATCTACTATAACAAATAATATAAATAGAATAACTTTTAAAAAATATGAAGCGGCAATTACTAAAAATTCAGTAAATTCATGCACAGGACACGGCAAAGATCCCAAAAATGTCTCTTTTTTGCATCTACTAGTGTAGCTGCTTCTTATTAATTATTTTAAATCTGTTTACTGCAGACTAACCTTATTGGTCTACAGTTAGAGCTCAAATAATTGTAGCAAGGTCCTTTGTAGGAACATGTTTTTAATGTAAATGGACAGATTTTAATTTTTTTAACCAACTGGGGAAGGTTATTTTTTTGGGTGAAGTCTGTTTTGCCCAAACACACATAGGAGTTGAGAGAGGGGCTCCTGTGGCTGCCCAGCTCCCCCCGTGCAGCCCCTGCAGCCCCTGGGTGTGCAGCAGCTCCACGCTGGCAGCAGGGCACCCCGGGCTGCAGGAGCAGCAAACACTCCCTCATAAAGCTTTTACAAGTTCAGCATCCACCAATCCGTGGGGCTCGGGAGCCTGCCCCGATTGGGCGTACCGGGGATTTGGTAAACACGGCTGCATGACAAAAACAAGGTTTGTACAGAAAAGACTCCAATAGCATTGCCTCCTTTGAATGCTCAGAGCCTAAGAATATGATTAATTCCGTACATTACATCAACTTCCCCAGCTCCGTATCCATCTGCAAATATTCAGAGTGATGTGCTCAGTACATTCCTTTCTGTTCTACAACCGCATTTCTTTGGGAATTTAACCACATCAGAAAGCACTTCAGATTTCTAACACAAATATTCAATGCATTTAATGTAAGGAAGCTTCCTTTATTGGAGGTGATTTGGAACATTTTGTATTTTATAGGTATATTTAAGAGGTTAGCAGTAGGGGGGAATCGTCTGTGGAAAATCTGTCTACAGCTGAAATTCTTAGATGCAGAAGTGTTGCTGAAATGCCTAATACATTTACATTCTTTTGTTAAGTAGCTTACAGGACTATCCTCTTAGCTACCAGATACCCAGATCCCTTTTTTTTTAAAGGTCAAATAACATTTCTCCCCTTTCTTCTTATTTGTAATTTTCAGGGAAATATACTTGGTTTGGGGTTTTGTGTGCCATTCGAAGATTTTCATTTTCGCTGGCTTTTTAAACTTTTTTAATCTACAATTTTGTTGTTCTTTTCAAGAATCTTCTGCAACTTTCTTTCATCTTTAGTGCATGCAAAGAACCCCCTCATTGGCTAGTACATTGCTGATAATGATTTCCAAGTTTTCCCAGATTAATTTTCCATGGGATTATTTTTTCCCCAATATGACATAGCTCCAATAAAAAAATAAAAAAAAAGAATGCCAAAGGCTAAGGCATTTTATAATACAATTTGAAAATTAACTTTTGAAGTAGTTGTGTTTGTATTTTAAATTTAGAATCTATTTATACTTCAGTATCAGAAAAACAATGTGTAAATTTTAAAAATTAGCAGTCTGGTGTTTTCCAGATATTGAAATGTGCCTGCCTAATGAAGGCAGAAGATTTGCTCACTAGATTTATTTTAAAGCAGTGCTTTTAGATAGTCATAAATTAAAATGGCAGTTTTCAACTGGATACTTATTACTATTTTATTTGATATTTGCAAGATACCTGACCATTTAATATTTATCCTTTATTTCTCTGAGCTGATCTAATTGCACCTCTCTATTTTGCATTTATTTCTCTTTGCAAACACTACATTATTCACTCTCTCCTGTGCTTATTAAACAGTGCCACCTGCACCAAATGAAACAAAGCTTCTCCATCAATCTATCCCAGCTAAAGAACCCTGACTATATATTATAATTAATTGAAGCTCAATTGAACACTTGAGTCTGAACTAGATACAGTAACCTGAAAAAACATTAAAAAATTAGGATGTACTTTAAAGAAATCTTTTAAATGAAAATGTTCACTCAAAACTGAGAACCTAACCTTGCACCAAGCACTCTTCATCAGCTCCGCACAGTACCTCAAGTAGCAATTAGCAGGTCCTTTAATTAATTAACTATTCCCTGTACATCACAGGGATTTTTGTGGCACTAACGTCATCCTCCATAAGTGAATACCAAATCCAGTCAATATTTTGTCATTCCAAACCCTTCTCAGGACTACCTGAATGCCACCGCCTGGCTCTGCAGCCCCTTCCCAGCGCAGGAGCAGGTATGGACAGAGGGGACTTTGTGCTGCAGCTGGGCAGTGGGGACACAGGAGTGACGCGGCCAGGGACTCACGGGGCACCTTGTGGGCAAATATTGGCAGCAAGAAGTTAGATAAGGTGCAAATTGCAACAGTGGCAATGAAATCTTATACACGCACTGGAGTTAGGTGATTTTCTTGAAAAGCTGAAGGCTCTGAGAACTTTGGGAGTGCTGGAGGCTGTGCTGCTGCGCTGCCCTCGCTCCCACTGCCCGCTCCCAGACAAGAGCAGATTCATTAAGTGGCAGGTCAGACACAGAAGGTGAGAGGGCATTTCCCACCAATCCGGAACATTTTGCCCATTTTATACTTTGCAAACTTTTTCTATAAGAGTGGCTGATTCTTTTCAAAGTAATTCTCATTTGGAAAATATTAACTAATTTTAAGGGAATTAGCACCGAAAATAAGGCACAAAATACGTAGTGCTGGTTTTAAGAGTTGCAAAGATGCAGTATGTAAATTTGTTTATATAAATATGTATAAGAGATATCACAGTATGAGGCTGTGTGTGTGTGGATGAACATATGTGTGTGTAACCATCTATCTATTTGCAGATTCAGACACAGACATATGTTATAATTACTTAAAGGCAAATATCTGCAGAAATAATTCTTGTGTTCAGTAGTTTTCTTTAGTGTGCAGTAAGTTTCTCTTCAGAGATTTCTGTGTTCAGGAAAGATCTTATGAATTTATGTAATGTATAGGATTATGAAATCAAATAAAGTATGCCTTGTATGATTTTGCAAGAATTATACATTAGTGTTCTCTTTCAACATGTGTAATATTTTGAATGATGTAACCAACTTTACAGATATTTTAAAAATAAACAATACATATGATGAACTTGCAGAAACACATAATGTAGAAATCTCAAGAAAGAATTATTATTATTCAAATATTTTAAGATGTTTGCCAAATGACATTATAATTTAAAAGCCCACCACATTTAATTTGAACTCTTCATGAGAAGCAATATGTATTCAATTACTAAAAGACAGTAAAAGATAGTAACTTACTGATCCCAGTAAGATTTGCAATTTTCTAAGAGTAGCAGAAATTTCCATTTTCGCTTTATGGATTCTCCTGCATCACTGTTATTGCAACTTCAGTTAAAAAAATTTTGGCATGAGCAAAATGTAAAGTAAAATGTAAAGGTCAACTGATAAGTTATGATTGTATCTCTGTTTTTGCTGTGTAAATCTGCTCTTATCAATAATTCACTATTCATGTTCTACAAAGGCTCTGTCTTTACACTTTTAATTAGCACTTAAAATATTACAAAGATAATTTAAAAAAGGGAAATATTCTGTACGTGGATTCCTCATGTCATAATTTACTGCACATTTTTTCCAATAGATTTGGCAAATGAATACTCTGTTTTGATACATCAATCTCAAACAAAGGTGGACTCTGATGCAATTTTTCACTGTTCATTTCCCTGAACCTTTTGGGATATAAAGAATCGTGAACAAATACTTAACAGCCTGATCAATAGCCATTGACCATTTGGAGCCCCTCGTACCCTAACAAGCACAGCTTGATCATGTATATTTGATCATGTAAAATTTCAAAGCACCTTGATATAGCAGAGCAAGGCTTTCTATGGAATCTCTGTGTTATTTCCTAAAGCACATATTTCCTATGATTTAGCTTTACCATTAATAGAAACTTATTGCACATATATTTGATGAAGCTCAAGATCATGAATTTCAGTGTTATATATCCACAGTATTTCATATGAATGGCAAATATAAAACAGTATCCTAACATTTTAGGATAGGGAACTCTGGATGTGCCTATGGATTCAATGGACCCCAGAGTGCAAATCTAAAAAGCCCTATCGTTATAAATCTTGCATTCCTGTTAAGTGCTGGCATGAGCATTTCACTGAGGTGTGTTAAGTTTATTTTAGTGGAAAAACTGCAGCAAAAACCTTTCCCTTGATATCCTTTTAAGTATATGTTCACATATGTATAAAATAAAAAATATTCATGTTCACAGCTGTGTTAGACCTCAGCCTTATTAATATCATGGAAAGAGATAAAGATCTAAGCAAAAAATATTTACAGTGAAAAATTTCTTTGCCAACTTTATTATTGTTCATAATTCCACATCCAGTGTTTTTCATACAGGAATTTTTAGTTTATCATTAAAATATAACACTGATGCTACATTTGTATAGCTGCCTTCTCTGCTTATAATCATAATGTTTATTCTAACTTTCTGGGCTTATTATTTTAGACAGATATCAGTTTAATTAGCTTAAGCTGTCATACTCTAATAAATACAGACGGGTTGCCTGGTTCGGGAGGAGGAAGGTGGCTGCAGATTTCAGAAGCAGAGACAGTTAATGCCTTGTACATTATCATGTAAACAGCAAAAGGACAAAAATAATTACCTGATAAACTTTCAATTTCTGACTCTCCTCTATATGCTTTCTGACCAATTTTTCTATAGAAAATCCATTCAAATTAGGCAAGTCCTCTAAATATCTGCAGCATCTGCTGGTTCAGACACCTTCCTTTATGCAGAGTACCATTTTCATATGATAATACATGTAATATGATATAGAATGACAGAATGCATGACAGTTGCCCATAATACATAGAAAGTCACTCAAAGGACAGAAGCGACATTTGGATAATTAGCATCCATTGGGCAGTCAATCATGCGAATAGAAAAAACTGAACAAAACCCACAATGGAGTTAGAAAACAAAAGGGACCCTAGCCAGTCTCAGGATTAACTGCTCTAAAGCGATCTAAATGCTTTTGTATCTAAAGAACTGAGGCTCCCAGGGCTGCCCTGTTCCCCTCTAGATACCCAGGGAACTAATTGTGGCGATCAAAGTTAAAGCATTCTCTCTTCTTTATAGACTGCTAAACACACAGAAAAATTATTTCTCCATTCGTGTTCATTAAATTATTTTAAAGTTAAAAAACTGATGCCACGCTCTTTTGCCAAGTGAAATGAGCTAGAGTATTGAGATTGTCCTGCTTTTATGAGAACACAACAGACCTTTTAATTTAAACTCTGCCTTTGTTTGATTAATATTATTTTGCTGTTGTCCAGTCTGCTATCTCTTTCTTTTTGGATAATGAAGGCAATTGTCATTAGAAACTCCTGTGTGAGAAAAACCTGAACACAGGAATAGGGATAATACTAATACAAAGCCCATTAACAAAATTTAGCAAGAAAGGTTCCACAATTTCTCAGTAGCTTCCACTTCATAAAATAAATAAAATATTTTGCTACTTAATATATGCAGCTCAAAATATTTCCTTTCCCCAGATTAGGTGGAAGATGAGGGCAGCCTCCTTTAAAGCTCCATCTAACAGAAGAGAAAGAGAAAGAGAAGAGATACAGAGAGAGCCCCAGGATGTGGAAAGTCATGAAAATACCTACCCTGGAGACAGTATTCCCATAGGATCCTTTTCATACAAATTCCAACTTGCCTAATGCCCTTAATGAATGAAATAAAAAGAGAATTCAGAAAGGCCCATGCTGAAGGCTCCTGCTGAAAAGTGTGTGGTTTAAGGCATAGCTGCAGCAGTTCTGGGAGGGAATCAGCTCCGGTCCCCATCAGCCAAGCAGACAGGAATCACTGGGGCGAAATCTTCCCCCTCACACATTTGCAATTGACTTGAAATAACATCACGACACCTTTGGATAATTGACGCCTTCTTACCTTTCGTTGTCCTTTGTAATTAATATTTGTAGATCTAGAGGTTTCTGCCAGCCAGATAACAGGAAGGTGGAAGGGGTGGGGAGACAGAGTGTGTGTGTGTGTGTGTGTGTGTGTGTGTGTGTGTGTGTGTGTGCGTGTGTGTGCGCGCGTGAGTGTGTGAGTGTGTGCGAGAGAGACAGAGGCAGAGAGAAGGAGAGACGCAGAGAGAGCCTTTGGTTGTGTCTCTGCTTGGGGAATGGAGTGCTGGTGAATTTGTATGGATGTGTACTGGGGGCTTTGCAAACCTCTGGAGTTCTAAAGGCAAGACAGAAAGTGAGAAGTAGGATGAGCTGGATGTCCCCTGTCAGTCCTTACAGAGTTTCAGCAGCCGTGACCTTCAACCCTTTTGCTGTGTGTCAGCCCCAACTGCAGCCCCCTTGCCCAGCTGCTGTGCCAGCCTCCCAACGAGGAGAAGGGAGAGGGGACAGCAGAGGTAAGGAGGCAGAGAGAGATTGAGATCAGAAGGGCTTTTCGCCCAGTCAAATGGGCCTCTGGTGACAAATCAATCACGGCCCTTTCAAACCAATGGTGCTGCCAGTCTCCAGCTCAGCAAGCCCTCACAGCCTCCCCCGGCTCCTCGGGCTCTCCTACATGACACTCAGCTGATGACGGGGGCTCCAGTCAGAGCAGGGCTGCTTTTTACAGGTTGATTTGGTCATTAGCATCATTTCTTCTCTATCTCCCCCTCTTGTTCTGTCTTTACATACCATCTATTTATTTATTAAATATTGAAAACTAATATTAGAAGAGAGATTGAGATAACCAGAAACATTTGCAATAAGTTGGTATATTGCCTTGCTAAAAGAATCCAGATTTATCTTTTTATTTGATTTGGTACTCTTAGGAAGAGCTACTTATTTTAATGTAATGAGTTGATCTGATCAGTATAATCAGGAACAAAGAAAGGAGGCCTTAGAAGATGTTCACTTCACCCCCTCCTTCCCTATATTTATTTTACACCAATAAAAACTAACCTCACTGATTTTTCCCACTATATCCATAGGACGGGAATTATTTTTCAATTTTCTTTTTTTTGCAGACATTTGTTAAAATATGATATTAGGTCCTTTTTAAAGGTATGAGGAAGCTCCTTGTCTGAAACAAATTTGCATTGCCACTGAAATTCTTGTTTTTCAAGCAGTGTACACTAATAAAGCTCTAAATGAGGTAGGAAAAACCCTCAAAAATTGCTACTAAATCTTAATAAGTACTTCTTTCAATGCTGACTTTCTTCTGAATATCTGAAAAAGTGTTTTAAAGCAGTTACAAGAGAAACAGTAATAGAAGAAGAGGGCTTGAAAGTTTAGGAAGAACAAAGTATTCTTTTGCAGATTTTGTGACCGTAAGAATTGTATTCTCTGTTTCCTCTCTTCTCTCCTGGCCACGCCTCTCCCCCCAACTCCTAATACATCGGGGGAAAAAATCAAAACAGGGTCTTAACAGAGTATATCTTGCTCTGTTTAAGTCTTTTGTAACCTTAATCTCTGGAATCAAATCTTCCTACGTCCCCCCAAAAACAGAATATTGCACATTAAGGAAAGGGAGCAGTCCCTTCTCATCCTCGCTCATGGCCAGTGCCAACCTCCTGGGCTGCAGCCAGGGCTAGCAGTGCATGTCTGAACTCACCCATTTACATGGTGGCCATCTGAGAGCAAGTGGCCAGTGTGCCGTGGGGTGGGATAGAGGGATGATGGAAATGTGCAGAATGGAGCCCAGCTCTGCCAGGCTCTGTAAAGAGAGCCTGGGCCAGACACAGTGACATCAAGAAATGGCACAATATACTCAGAAATGTCTCCCCTGTCTCCTTCCTACCATGAGTGAACTGTGCGAAACTGAAGTGCATTGCAGACAGCAGTGTGGGGTGCTGAACAGCCTGTAGCTGGAGAGTGCTTCAGTCTTTGTCTTCAAAGCTGTCCTGTCAAATACAAGGTCTTTTAAACATCAGAGGGATAAAGTTTCTGATTCTGAAGGGTTCGTTTTCCTCTTGGTTTTCCTCAATCAGAAGTTAAGCCCATTCGACCCCCACAGTAAGCTGGCTCTGGGATTGCTGCCCTGCTACTTGCCCCATGATTTGGGGATGCTTGGCTAGAGCAATCTTGATTTGCTCACTGTTTGTTGAGTTCAGTTTTCTTCATGTTAGTTCTTTCTTCCATCTTATGTGTCTTGAGGCTGTTGCTGTGCGGCAGTGAATTGAATCTTATGAACTTAAAAGAAAATTGTGGTTGGGACCTGGAGAATATTCATCTGTTGCAGAAAATGCTGAAGTCTGAACATGTGAGAATTGAACTAATGAGTTTTCCCCTCATTTCAGTCCCTCAGTCTCTTTTTTTACCATACCTTAATTGCAGTGTTTTCTGATAAAATAATCCTAGCTCCTAAAAAAATTTAAATGTGCATCTTAATTTCATTGCTTGTACTTTCTTCTACCAATATAATCAAAGAAATTAAGATGATTTACAAAATAATGTGCCTTTCTGTCATCTTACTGTCAATACATAAGTACTACACCGAAATCTAGTCGATTTCCAAAATGAAAATTCATTACATTTCTGGAAACTTGAACAATCATCTCCGTGCATTTTAATTAGATTGCCTGTTTTTTCATTTATTACTAATACAGTCCTCTTAACTATGATTTATTTGTTAAACAAAGTGCCATAATCCGTCACTTATTCATCTTAATTTCAGCAAAATTAAAGTAGTCGCTGTTATATTACACCTAATTGCACTTGCAATGAAAAGAACGGAGATGTTAATCAAAATAAATTGAAGATAAACAATAAAATCATTAAATCTTTGCTGCAGTAAGTGTAACTAATCAGTTTTGACTTGAAGCGACCGAACACAAATAATGAATCTGTCAGTGAAGACGCGCTCATTAAATCCAGCCTGGTCCGCCCGGGTCCTGCAGGCAGCCGGCACCCCCGGCCCCGCAGCCCCCGCGCCGCTCCGAGGGAGCGCCGGGCACGGGGACACCGCATCCGGGCAGGGAGGGTGCCACACACTGCCCTGGCATCAGGCGAGGGTGCAAACGCCACAGGTTCGCAGGAACTCCTGCGAGCACCGCACCAGCGACAGGGAAACATTCTTTGTTTTATTCAGCCACCAGCAGGGCAGAGATTAGAAAAAGGGGGGAAAGGGAAATGAAACCCAGAAACTCAGAGGTAGTAAGCACTCGGTTTTAAAACTTACTAGAAGCATTAGTTTCATAGCAGATCAATATAGTTGGCATTGTGTTAAACAATACGTGTTAAATAACATGTTTTGCAGTAGTACGAAATACTGATTATAGTCTTCTGCTATCCCCACGGAGTAGGGACAATGCCTGGATTAGCAACAGAAGCTGTTCATGTCCTCATTGTCTTTCCACCAGTTACCACTTCTGGCCTCACTACCTCATTACAAGGGGCAAAACGGGCACTCCGGTTATTTCCAAATATGTTGTTACACTGGCAAGGAGTCCTGTATCTGAGCAGCCTGGTGAGCTGAGCTAGAGCAATCAGCACTTTCTACTTCAGCTCTTAAATTGTTTACTTAATGATTTCAGTTTCCCCGATGGAGTATTTGTGAGTAATCACTGGTTAGCAGGAATTTACATGGCAAGGAGCAATTTCTCTTAAAATAGTTTTGTGTGATACGCCTTTGTCTGCTCTGAGCCAGCAACTCAGTGCAGAAATAAAATACAGGCAGTGGTCCTTGCCTTTAGTCCCACTGAGCAAAGTCATTATCTGCTTGAACTGTTATCAGTTCCTAAACAGAAGATACTGTTCTCTATTTTTATGCTTCCCCTCCTTGTATTTTATCAATAATTTCACTTATTTACAAATCTTACTGTGCTTTTTGCTTATAATTTACTTAAGCAACACAATTCAGCTTTAAGTGTTGATCAGCACAAAGGATGTCTGCCTGGCTCCTGGGATCAACATAACCAATTAACATTTTACAATGCTAATGCTTTCTCCTGTATTTTAAACAGTGGTCAGTACAAATAAGTGATAGTTTAACAGTTAATATGCTCTAGCTCAAGTACATTCGAAAACTACACACATTTTAAAGCTTCATTTTTGGATATTATTCTCTGGATAAGAAATGGACAGGATAACCCAGTGCCCTCTGAGCAGGAGGCTAATTTCAGCTCAGTTCTTTCTTTCTTTCATTCTTTCTTTCTTTCTTTCTTTTTCTTTGCTTTCTTCGTCTTGCTTTCGTTTCTTTCTTTCTTGCTTTTATTCGTTCTTTTTTGTTACTTTCTTTTGGTCTTTCCTTCTTCCTGTTCTGTCTCGTTCTTTCTTCTTATTCTTCAGTTCTTCCTTTCTTCCTTCTTCTTCCTTCCTTCCTTCTTCCTTCTTCCTTCTCTTCCTTTCTTCCTTTCTTCCTTTCGTTCCGTTCTTCCTTCTTCCTTTCTTCTTCCTTCTTCCTTTCTTTCTTCCTCCTTCTTCCTTTCTTCCTTTCTTCCTTCTTCTTCCTCTTCTTCCTTTCTTCCTTTCTTCCTTTCTCCTTTCTTCCTTTCTTTCTTCCTTTCTTTCTTCCTTTCTTTCTTCCTTTCTTTCTTCCTTTCTTTCTTCCTTTCTTCCTTTCTCCCTTTCTCCCTTTCTCTTTCTCTCTGTCTATAGTTCATATTTGAGTCATACCAAAAGACAATAATGATGGGACAACAATCCCCCACGTTCAGGGTTGGATGACTACTAAGCAATTTTTTCCCTCTGTTTTTCTCATCCTAGTGTGATTTGATATCTGTGAATAATTACCCTTTATTTTTTTAATAAAAAGTCTAGCTGATGGACCTTTTAGTTTCTGTTCTGCATTTTTCCAGCATTTATAATATTTAACTTGGGACTTGACATCTCTCAAGGTGCTCATTTGGAAAGATTTATATGGGCTTTGTTAGTTCAGTGGCAGGTGGGTAATTCTAGAAATTAAATATTACCTGGTTTTTATTGATATAACTATAAGCACTTAACAGAAGTAGTAAACATTACTATTCCTAATTTCTAGGAAAGGTAATAAAAATATAAACTGAAAAGTTTAGCAGGATAGGAAGGCTAGCAGGATAGGAACCAGGTAATGATAAAAAACTACCAAAAGGATGGAACTGATCCTTCATTAGCCAAAAACTCCTAGAGACTGCAGTCAAAACCTGCCTTGAATGAAAATGATCAAGGGCTTTGGAGCTGTGGCCTGTATAAAGTTAATCTGAGAATCTTATTCCAGTTGCTTTCAGCAGGTCTGTAAAAAATATCCCCCAATACAAGTGGCACTAATTGGACCCCATGTTGGGAGGCCTTGCAGAGGAACTCACGACTGAATGGGCCCTGGCAGTGAACTCCCTCTCCCGTCTGGCCGCGGCTCCTCCGGTCACAGGCGCAGCCCCGGGGGGCGAAGCACGAGGTCGCTTTTCCCTCACTGGTGCTCTACCTTTGCTCTAGGGAGAATGCTGCCATATTCAGGCTCCTCCATGTATTACCTTGCTTGATATTTCAACTACCCTTTGTGGGCTTTTTTTGTTTTGTTTGTTTGTTACTGTAAAGTGTTTTGGACATTCTTCAAATTAAATATATTTCCAAACCAGAAGCATTGACCATACATGGTGAGAAGCTAAATGACATGCAGTACATATCCAGTGATTAGGAAAGAGTGGGGGAAGACTGCAGAGCGGGAAGGAGGGCAGGAATTCTGTTTAGTCCCATTTTGAACAGTAGATGATGATGATGAGGTATCTACGAAGACATTTCAAGAACACAAAGTGAGATTTCACTTTCACAAACAGGAAAAGACAGGTTCAGAATAAATAAGTGGATCTGACAATTGGGAACATAGGGATGATAGCTGAATCTGTTTGGCTGTGAGATTACACCAAAATAAGACTGGATTGGAAGGGGGAGAAGGCAGCAAAAAATATAATTCCGCTAAATATCTTCAGAGAGTTGGACATGTGATGTCAGGATGAAGGATAAGTGTAGAAATTATTATAGAGGCAACTGAAGAACCATGAAAAGACAAGGTCTGGGAAATCAAGAAAGACAAGATGTCAAAATCTAGAATTCAGTCAAAAATTCTGAATGATGAAATGTAAAGGAGGACAAAATTGGAATAGTATTTCTCAGCTTTAACAGAGAAGTCTGTGCTGCGCACAGATCAGCCTACCTTGGGTATTCACCTCTTAGAGAGGTTGGTGTGCATGTAACACAATTCTCATTCCAGATCTCTAATCCCATCCCACAGCCGGACTCACTGCCTTGTGTTCATGCCTGTGCGCAGCACCCCAGTTTGATGGCAGCAAGTGACTTCAGAAAGCAGCACAACTGCTACATCAACTCTGACACAAGGTAGCTAAGGGTTGGAAATAGAAGAGTTTCTCTAGAAATACAGCACTTTCAACTGTATCAGAATGTAATTTTGAGCATATCAATGTAACATTATAAACTTGACAAAGAAATAGAATTTATTTGAATCCCAGGACCTCTCAGTTATGGAAAATTATGCAGACTTGAGCAACATGTACTTTCTCAAAAACACTGCAGGTTCCCTTTCCCCAAATGTTTTTCAGAATTTAGTAGGCTTTATTTCATAAACTATCAGACTTACTACTGTTTTTTCCATTTTCTGTTTCTTTGCTGGTCACTTTATAACATCCTTAGCTTTCTTTCCAAGTTTTTGGTTATCTAATAGATAGCCAAGTTAATACAAAAACATCAGTCTCCTAAAGGTTCACTCACAAACCATAGAATTTTGCCAGTTTGCTGATTCTGGAAACATTTTAGTCTAGAAGGACAACATTAGATAATGTTCAAACTGCAATCTCCTTAATTGTGAAAAACAGTGTATTTTACAGCAACCCAGGAGAATATAAAATGCCCCAGTCCATCAGTAGCCTATCTAACCCAGTGGCCTGTTCTCAGAAAAGATGGGTCCTATCAGAACACTCAGTATGTTTCCCAGGGAAAACCCTGCTTAGCTCCAGGTAGTTGGGACAGGGCTCATTTCTCCTCACATGTGCAGGAGTTAGCAGTAGTTAATATCCTACAACTACACTGAGCTGCCAACCCTATAGAGAGAAAAAGGCACTTGCAGAGAGGGATTGATGCCCCCATTTTGGGGTAGGATCCCAGGCCATGAGGGCTGTCTGTTTTTCCTATTAACAGGCTGGCCAGTGAGCCCAGACTGCCCTGGCTCTTTACTACGGCACAGCCCAGGTCAGGCCAGGCCCCCCTACATCTCTAACACACGCATGCCTTACATTTACTTCTCATTCCACTACTGGTGTCCCATGAGACCATTTTTCATTGGAAATGAGTACATTTTAAAACACTGAAACAGCTTTGTAGATTCAGAGGTCACTACACTGGAGGCTGGAGAAGCATGTCCTTTCAGAACAGGCCTCCAAATTCTGATCACATCATTCTAACTTAAGGGATGGGCAATTTTGTTTTAACGAGTTTATGTTTCTTATGTATATGGATCTCTGGACATTTCCAGATTACCCTTCACACCTTTTAGGGGATAAATGCTTTCTACTTTACTATGTGTACTCATTTTAATCAGATTGTCTGTTCTTGTTGGTAGTTCAGAAATTTCTGTTTGAAATCCCCTTAGAATTTATTTAGTTACTTTCCAGTCTTAGGAGCCTATTTTTAATTAATTTAAGAATTTGTTCCAGCACATCTTTTAATTCCTGCGTTTGACAAAACCTCTTCTATATTACATAACTGGAGAAAATTTAGTATGTCTATTTTGCCCTAAATTCTGTGTGGAAATGCAAATGCAAACAAGTAATTTACCTTCGTTTCAGTGTCACTGTATTCTCATTAGTTTTCTTACGTTTCTACCAAATAGCCCACTGGACTTACAAAACGTCTTGCAGGCTTGCTGGTTCTTAATACTTGAAAAAATCTTATTTTCATGTCAGGCTACCTGCTCCTCAAATCCTCTGTCATCCTTCTAATCTCCACTGGGTATCTTAGCCACTGTGTTTTATCCCTATTGACTTCACAAGTTATAATTTTACCTTCAGAAAAATACATGTTTGACTATACAATCTTGGTGAACCTTCCTGCAGCCCCCTGGCTTGTTTTTGCTTGTCAGCATCCGTGTTTGTTTGGGATTATGCGTGCCTTCTGCTACCCTGTTATGGTTGCTCAAGTAGCCTCCATGCTGAGTCGAAGGATTTTAATTTCCTCACTTCTGACTTTAGGGTCTTTTTAACTAGCTTCCTCATTTTTTGTACAATCTCTCCCCTGAGGATGTTGAAGTTAATTATATTGTGGTCACTATTACTTAGTGGTTCAGCTTTACTTACTTTATAAACTAACTCCTGTGTATTACTTGAGAGGCTTTTCTTGACTTAGTTCTTTATAGCTCTGTGATTAAAACAACGAACATATGTATCAAAACATTTTTTTAACATCCTACAGGACTAACTGGAAAGTCTAGAAAAAGGTGAGTATGTACAGGGGAATTAATAACAAGGACCAAGAGCATTAACCCTGGTGAAATACCACCCAGTCTTCATTAACTGTAAGAGCAGGACAAATCAAACCACAGTTAACGATGGCTCCATTTAGAGGCAGCAGGACAGGAGCATACTGCTATCCCTACCTTATAATTTTAAATTATACCACAAAAGTGTCAGAACTAGACTCAAAAGAGCATTTCCAGCAGGATGTTAACCCCATTTCAGAGAAAGAAAGCATATTTGCTGGCTTGCAGTACTGCCTATTTAAAGTTTCTCTATTGAATTCAGAGGAGGTTGTATTTGCTAGCTCATGGTATCACCTCGTTATACCTTGATCATATATAGTTGCAGTAATTACACAAATAAAATTGACTTTTTGTGAAGTATAAAGTAAGTGTAAGTGTCTAGGTAAATGCACTTTGGGTTGGGTTTGGTTTTTACCCCCGAGAACATAATGGGATCATTAGCATCAAAGTAACATTTAGAAATAAAGTAACATTTAGCAATAAAGCACCACTCTTTTTTTTTTTTCCTTAAACAATGCCTACAGGTTCAGAAGAAAGCTATCCTGTGATACTGAAGAACAATGCTACATGTTTTAAAAGATTAAGTAAACTACAGACACAAGCAATGACAATATAAAGACAATCCCCCAGTTAGTTAATAATCTCTGAATTCTTAATATGACCAGGCTTCTTCCCCCACCAGGTACAGGACATCAGACACATCTTATTTGAATTTCTTGGACAAAATGGAAGTACAAACAAGAATGGACAGATCTGGAACTTACTTACCCCAGTATCAATCAGGGGTAACATTACTGATGTCTTCTGAACATTAAAGCAGGAAAATCAGTAAAAGAAATTTGTAGGCCATCAACTCCATTTTATATATTTAAGTTCAGAACAGTTACTGCCTGCTTAGCACTAGCTGTTGCCAGAAAGGTAAGTTGGAATGTCATGCTTCAGCAATCATATGGAATTAGACTCATATAAAATGAGTATACACTACATAAGATTCAGACCCCTACTATTCAACACTGTTACGCTTTTGAAGATTGTAGAAATTTAAATATTTGATCAATTTCCTACATAGGAACATGAACTAAATCTTGATTTTAACATCATACAGTTCAATTTTGATATCAACACATACCTTTCCATTGTTCAAACAACCAGCTTACATTACAGAAGTGCCACTTGATGTTTTCTTAAGAACAATTTAAAAATAATAGCTTATGACAACATGTTGTCTGATGACAACTTAATAAGTAGTGAGCCATCAATAGTTATCATGTTCCCCCATCCTGTGGCAGAAAGGATAAATGATTCCTCCTTAGAAGAGCAGTGAAGCTGACACTGCTAGTGGTCTTTTGATTTATGGTGATTGTAGTGATTACATTTGAAGCCTGGCTCAAAATATGCTTTAATTTTATATAAAAAAGTTGTTTTAATTGCTACTAGAAACTCTGAAATCAGGATCCCATCAATTCTGTGAGATGGGGAAACACAAAGAAAATACCACTGCCTACACCAATGCTTCATACCAAGATATTATTATTATTATTATTATTTCTAGAATGAGTGCAACAAAATAAAACATCATGTTTCAAATAATAAACATCACCAAGTTAGAAACGCTGCATTTTATAAATTCTTTGTTCTTTTGTTCATTCATCCATTTGTTCACACCTTCCTTTCTTACTTCTTCTTTTATCTCTTTCTTTTTCCTTCCCTCCCTTTCATGCTCCTACCAGCTTAAGCCGGGCACTCCTGTACAAGAGTTTAGTATTATCTGAAGTAAGTACTTCCCCCTGCTCCAACAACTTATGTCTTGCTGTTCTGGATTTCTCCTAAGAATCCTTGTTCTTCCAGGCTCATTAGTAACTTAGAGGGACTTGAATGTAGCAGTCTGATTTACATCAGTGATCTTATTCCTTTCAGCTCAGGAGGGTTATCTTTTCTGTGACAAAGGCTATCACAGATATGAATAACTATTTTCATACTGGGCTTTTTTTCGTCTAGCTGGAATCACACCATCATAGATTTTGCTTCATAAATCTGACTTCACTTTATAGAGCAATAACGGTACAGTCAGCACTCTGCCATCACAGCAAGGTGAACAGAGAAGAGTAACTTAGGTCAGTTGCTTCTTTATTATTGGCAGATGAAATAGTGTCTTCAACAGCTTCAGAGCAAGAACCAGGCAGGCAGTGTTTGTGCTGGGGAGGCAGAGCCATTCCAAGAAGCCAGAGCCAGAGGATTTTTGCAACATGCAAGGATGGGTCTATAGCCCCAGAGCAAAGCAAACCACTGAGTAGGCAACCTACTGTTATTACCTACCTAGTGTTAATTTAAAGCTGCTTGGGTGAAAATTTGGAGAATGAAATATGTGTGAGACAGTAGCAGGTAGCAGAAACACAGTTCTGCTAACTCTGGTAGGCTGCAGGAAGAGGGGGATAAACACTGTAAAGCCTATTCCATCTAGTTAGAACTGCATTTTAAAAAAAAGTTGGGACCAATGCTGCAGAACTCTGTCTGTCCCTTTGAAAGATGGGCATTTCCTGTTTTTCTAAAGATTTGAGTGTTTCACCAGTTTTCTTTATCTTTCCTATGCTTTTTCTTTATTTCACCTCCTGGTGTCTTTGGTAACTCACAGAGGTATGTTCATGGTGAGCTGGATATCTTTTGGGTGCAAAATGACCAGCCTCCTGTTATTGGCTAGAAGTGCTCTGAGGTGAAGGTAAAGGTAAAAGCCTGACACGTTTATAAAGGGAAGAACTTCTGCAATTAGAGAAGGGCTGTGTTAGATGATGCAGGCAAACAGATCCAGCAGGTGAGAACACAAGTGATTATGGGGAAGATGCTGGCAGGAGACAGTGTAAGAATGGTCTCTGCACACACGAAATGTGAAACAACCAAGAAAAGTGTCTACTCTTTCACCATAATACTTGTCTAAGCACTGACTTCCTGATGCCAAATGGGTTACTTCTCTCTTACGCAAACAATGGAATCAGTAAAGGGAAAAAAAAATTCTGATAGAAAAATCACTGCACAGTTAAAGACAAAACCCAGATAGTTCTCATAGACTTTATGTTAGTTTCCCCCTAAAATTAAATAACCAATTCTGTTAATCATAAGAGATTCTGATGAGGAAGATGTCTGTTGAGAGACAGTAGCACAGGGAAATGTTTGCCATATTTAGATCTCCTTTCATTAAAAATGAAGAGGCCATTTCAGGTCAATCATCTTGAGCTCTTTTCTTTAGGGGAATGACTCTCCAGCATGGCTCATTACATTAAAGGATTTCACAAGCCTGAGTTATAGCTATTGGTATAATCACAGGTATCAGAAATAAGAATAGTTATTTCTTATTTCTTTGTGAATGGAAAATGAAAAGGTCATTCAGTGTATGGTACTTCAAACACTTGAAAGGGAAAGTATTTTACTGCTTGCTTAGCTTTTAAGAGGAAGCCTACAGAGGGTAGAAGCAATGACAGGTAGACTGAGAGGAATACTGAGAAATCATCTTAACAGCCAGCTATCAGGTTAGGAAAGCTAAACCCTGATAGAATTAGTTCTGGCCAAGGATGTCAGGGGCATCAAGAAAAGCATCTATAGGTACATTGATAATAGGAAGAACAGGGGAAAAGTGAGTGGGTCCTTTCAGGAAGGGGATGGGGGACCTGGTGACTCAGAACATGGAGAAGGCTGAGATACTCAGTGAAGGTTTTGCCTCGATCTTCACTGGCACATCTTCTGGCCGCACTGCCCACACTGCAGAGGCGAAGGCAGGGACTGGGAGAATGAAGAATCACCAGCTGTGGGAGGAGATCAGGTTTGAGACCATCTAAAGGACCTGAAGATGCACAAGCTCATGAGAACTGAGATACATCCACAGGCCCTGAGAGAACTGGTGGACGATGTTGCTGAGCCACTACCCATTGTATTTCAGGAGTCAGGGCAATCCAACGATGTTCCCCCTGATGGGAAGACAGGATGATCAGTCTCACCTCTGTGCTGGGCAACATCATGGAGCAGACCTTTTGGAAACTGTGCTGAGGCACGTCAAAAATCGGTGATGACTGGTGACAGCACGGAGCTGTGGTCAATGGCTTGGCTCGATATTCAAGTGGAGCCAAGTGCCTGATCCCACATGAGCTGTTATTTTGAAGCAGCATCTGTGGCTGAGGAAGCACACTAGTGTGAGACTTCTACATATTTCCACATTCTTACACTCTTCCTTAAACATCTCCTAGTGTCCAGTTTTGGAGACAGAATGCTTTTGATTTAGCTCTTTGGTTATGTTCTTGTAACTGAATTTTGGTGGAGATTTTTGCCTTTTTTTTCAGTTTTTATGTTTTCTTCTGTATTTTCTAAAGATCCGTTTTACTCCATGCAGTCACAGATTATTGTTTCTTAACTTGTAATGGAAAACTAGTCAATACAACCTATTTCCATCCACACAAACAGGTACGTAGGCTGATTTAAACATCTCTTTTTTCAGGGCATAAGCGAATGTCGCTGAGGGTAACCAGCTATCCTAACAATGCCTGATGAATCCCAGTCTGGGAGCATTAAGAACAGGCTTTTTTCTCAAGTAACATATGTGAACACTTCTGGAGGCTGTTTGCCATGACCTGATCCATAACTCATGAGGCTCATTGTTTGATAACAACAAGAATTACCAAATTAAGGTTGATAAAATAACTTCTGCTTCACATCTAAAAAATATCTTTAACAAGCTTTTCATTGGTTTCTAAACATGGGTAGAGATTTTCCTAATATTCATCCACTGACAAATTAGGAAAAACGTACATGAACATTATAATCAATATTAGTCAGATAGCAGGATATTCTCTTCTACGGCATAACCTTTCAGATGAAGCTTTACTATTGATCTCTAAAGTCTGCATTTTTTCCCTCGCCATTCTCATTGGCTGAAATGTAGCAGGGAGAATGTACCCAGTAAATTCAGGTTACATTGTGCTTCAGCAGAGCTGTCACCGGTGGAGCAGAAACTGTAACAGTGTTCTCATGTACGTTTGGTGCTGTGAGTGTATTATATATTAAAATACAGGCTCAGCCACAATTCACCAAATCCATCCTAGAGTATCAGACCTCTATTTCTAAGGCATTGAACTTAGATGCTCAGGTCAATCTGGAAGCATCCTAAGGCTTTCACCAAGCTTTTAATTCCTGGATTATTTTCTTCTGCCTGAAGTTTCCCTTCTGCTTCCCTTTTGTTTGCTACTAATGCTTCATCTCTTCTGGGAGGGTGATTCACAGTTAATCAGCTCATCTATTCTGAGCCACTCACACCCAGGGCTCCGTGGCCAGGCCAGCAGGCATTGCTGGAACCCCTCGCTCTCCTCAGGGGCTTTGCTGTCCCTGCTGGCCTGTCACTGGGACACAATTACATCAACCATTGGGCCAGCTGCAAACGGGGGGGCCATCGACAATTGCAGAAAATGGGATTTTGGGGTATCTAATGAGCAGCTAATTTACATGAATACACCAGGTAAAGCAGAGGAAAAAAAGTTCTACAGCTCGGAACATAAATTATTATTAGGCAGAAAAAGAGAAAAATCTCCTGCACTTGAACAGGAACATCTACATTATGTTTAACATCCCCCCCCCTTCTTTTCCACAGAAAATATAGTTTTCACAATTTGAACAAATATTTAAATATTCAGTTGAGATTTTGAATGAATTCTCCTATTTTATTATCAACATTTGGGGAGTACGAGCATATTCAGTATTGTGAGTTCTGGAATATACCTGACTTTGGTTGCTTCATATATACAAAATACAGTTAGAAAGCACAGTGCAAATTCCATATTAGCGTCTGTTTTGTCTTTTAAGTAGAAGAAATTCTGCACGCTCATCCTGTCCTCACCTTTCTGGTTTCCTCTGACTTAGCATTACCAGATTTACAAGCTCACACCTGTTTTATTAGTCAGTCTTTTGAACAGAGCTTCCATACCATGAATTCACATGTTTCCAGGCCCATTAGGTGTGAGTTCTTTAGCAAGGACAGAACCTCACAATTTTCCATACACATGCCCATTTATTTTTATTAATTAAACTCCTCTTTATTAACTGTAACTTTGATGTAGGTAATCCTCCTCCTGAAACACACTACAATATTGTTTTTCAAATGTATTATCTCATGCTTATCACATGACCCATGTGAGTGTAAGATCTCCTGCTCAAAATTTCAGGCACACACCTGCACAAGACCCTGGCTGAGAAACTGTTGATGAACAGATACCAACATGAGGTTGCTGTTATAATTCTTCCCTGGGGTAGGAAAATATGCTCATTACAAATCAGCCAACAAAATAGGTATTTCACCAAGACATATTTAAATGTAGTTGCCAAACTCTATTTTTCCTGACATTCGATCGTTACCAGCCACTATCAGTTCATCCCCCACCTCAGTTATCCAGTCCAGTTCACAGAACCCACCTTTTATATCTTGTCTTCCCCAAACTGGGCTGAATGCCTACTTCCCAACCACTCACTTTCTGTGGCAGAGGGTTTAAATTGCTCATTTGAATCACCCAGCCTTTATTCCTTAGTATGTCCAGTCTAAAAACAATGAAATATAAACCAGTCTACTACTCTTGCACACATGTCCCCATTAAATATTTACTACTTCTGTTCATATTAATAAGTTTACCTTTAAATCTTTAAAAAGCTCAATACACAAAACAGACCAAAATTTAAATTGTGAGTCTGTAGCTCTGCCTCTTGAATTTAATGTCAATCCATGTTCCAAAAAAGAAACATGTGATGAAATGTAACAGTGATGAATGTAAGACATTCTGTTAGACACTCCTAAAATGCTGGGGAGTTTTCCACATTGTTATTTTACAGGGCATCAGCATTGTGTTTACCAGCTTCCTTATTTTTTAACTTATTACTGACTTTTTTTTGCCTTTGCAACCAATTTTTACAATATTTCTCTAAACTCACCACCATTTGATGGTTATATGTGCAACCCTTCGTGCACAGATCTGTTTAAAGGGTTAGAATATCCCTGTCTGAACACATTCATTTTGTAATTTTGTAATTTTTTGTAATTTTAGTTACAAAGCTCCTTTACATGGATATGGGAATGACTGAAGGAGACAGGGAACAGCACTATAGATCAAACAAGGACTCAGGGCTGGGGACAGGTGTATCCACAGCACAGAACAAGCCAGGGCTCAATGCTGAGGTCTGAGCTTACCCATGGCTGCTGTGGCAGAGGCTGTGGGTGGAAGCACCTCATCTCAAGTACTCAAATTAGCACCACAAACACTCCTCCTCATCTCCCCAAACATGTCTTTGACTTACTGTAACTGTGAATAAATCTTCCAGGTCTTTTTGCATAGTGTTTAACACGTTTTAAATTTATTACTTGAATGAGGGTGGTATGACTTTCCCCACCCAGGCTCTCTGGGGAGCAAATGGGGTATTAAAGGATCTCGGATGGAATATACTCTCTTCCATCTTTCTAGCTGACTATGTTCTTCAGCCAAGCACTTGGTGTCCACAATGATTTGAACTTTGGAGGCCTTTTAAAGGCAAATTTTCAATTCTTTCATTCCTCACTGTAGATCATCCTCAACTCTAAATAAAGTTAAAAATTGATACATTATACTAGAAATCCTCCAAACCTTCTTGAAAACTTCTCATAAATCATGTTTAATGAAATAGTTAGGTACCTGTTTGTTCCTGTTTGCCAGCTCCAACACGGCACATTTCAAAAGCGGTCTATCTGTGATTTTTGAGTCAATGTAAGACGTGTTTTCAGCAGACTGCATTCTATTTCTGAGAAATCTCCAGTCCCCTTTATGACCTTGCTTGGCCTTGAGATTCTCTCTAGTCATGTTTTAATGTCTTTTTAGCGGCTTTGGTCTCTGTGCCCACAATGCACTATGTTCTGTCACAGCTCTGCAAGGCACCCCTCCCAGCCCATCCCTCTGCCTCTTTTGACTTCTGCAATCCTTGGAGATCGAATATCTGTTCCTGCCTGAGGCTCCGGCCTGTGCCCACGGGGACGGCTCCCCTCTGCACGGGGGGTTCCAAGATGGGCAGTCCTGCTCCTCATCTGGCCTGGATATCAGGGGATAGTCAGGGCTCGGGATCAAGCGGTGACGCGGTTTGGCCCCGTCAGTCCCGGCCTGGCCCTGCTGTTCGGTGTCACTCCAGGCCGCTCGTCAGCTGCTAAACGCGGCGGGCAGCTGAGGAGGCCCGAAAGGAGCGCGGCCGGTCCTGCCTGAATCTCCCTGAGGGAAGCGGGGCCCCTCCCGCCGCGGGGTTCCCGCCTCAATCTCCCTGAGGGGAGAGGGGCCCGTCCCGCCTCGGGGGTCCCGCCTCAATCTCCCTGAGGGGAGAGGGGCCCGTCCCGCCGCGGGGGTCCCGCCTCAATCTCCCTGAGGGGAGAGGGGCCCGTCCCGCCGCGGGGTTCCCGCCTCAATCTCCCTGAGGGGAGAGGGGCCCGTCCCGCCTCGGGGTTCCCGCCTCAATCTCCCTGAGGGGAGCGGGGCCCGTCCCGCCGCGGGGTTCCCGCCTCAGTCTCCCTGAGGGGAGCGGGGCCCGTCCCGCCGCGGGGTTCCCGCCTCAGTCTCCCTGAGGGGAGCGGGGCCCGTCCCGCCTCGGGGTTCCCGCCTCAGTCTCCCTGAGGGGAGAGGGGCCCGTCCCGCCGCGGGGTTCCCGCCTCAATCTCCCTGAGGGGAGAGGGGCCCGTCCCGCCGCGGGGTTCCCGCCTCCATCTCCCTGAGGGGAGCGGGGCCCGTCCCGCCGCGGGGTTCCCGCCTCAATCTCCCTGAGGGGAGAGGGGCCCGTCCCGCCTCGGGGTTCCCGCCTCAATCTCCCTGAGGGGAGAGGGGCCCGTCCGGCCTCGGGGTTCCCGCCTCAATCTCCCTGAGGGGAGAGGGGCCCGTCCCGCCGCGGGTTCCCGCCTCAATCTCCCTGAGGGGAGAGGGGCCCGTCCCGCCGCGGGTTCCCGCCTCAATGTCCCTGAGGGGAGAGGGGCCCGTCCGGCCTCGGGGTTCCCGCCTCAATCTCCCTGAGGGGAGCGGGGCCACTCCGCATTGCCACTGCCGACCCCCGGCGCTCCCGGCGGCAGTCACAGAGACACAGGATAGGTCGGGTAGGAAGGGACTTTTTGGGCATCTGGTCCAACCTCCTAGTCCAGACAGTCATGAGAACCCATGGTACAGGATTGTGTCCTGACGGTTCTGGAATATTCCCTGTGAGGGAGACTCCACATCCTCTGGGGACAAAGTGTTCCAGTGCTCGGGCACTTGCGCAGTGAGGAAATTCTGCCTCGTGTTCGGGTGGAACTTGCTGTGCATCAGTTCCTGCCCGTTGCCCGTTTTCCTGTGGCTCGGCACCACGAGCAGAACGCGGTCTTTCCCTGACGGTTGCCCCAGACAGGGACAGAGCGCCCGCCCCGGGCCCCGCCGCACTACAGCTCCCGGCAACCTCCGCGCCGTGACTCGGCCGGGGCGCCGCGGCGCGGGCCGGGATGGAGTGAGGGGCGAGCGGCGGACAGAGCGCGGCCCTGCGGCCCCCGCCTGTGTCTCGCTCCGCCCCGGGTCTATGCGGTCCCCCGGAGACCATGGGATCCAGGATCAAGTGAGTGCCCTCCGCAGCTCTCCAGCCCCGCTTCAGGCCCTCGGGAGAGCGAGAAGGGGACTGACTTCCCCGCCCTCACTCCGCTCCCTGTGAGGCCGCGCGGGCGGGACCCTGGCCGAGCCCGTGGGCCTCGGCTTGGGCGAGAAGGAGAGGGAGAAGGAAGGGGAGAGAGCGCTCCCTGCCTCGCCGGCCGGAGGGACGGGCAGGACGGGCCATTCGACCCCAACTCCGGGCGGGACCCCGGCGGGACCCTCCGGCCCTGCCCCAGGAGAGGGGCGAGAGACGACCCTGCCTCACACCCAGCCCGCTGCCCCTCCCGCTCTCCGGGCCGGGCGGGGAGGGCAGTGCAATGTTATCGGTGCAGGCCTGAGGGAGGGCGGGGGTGCTGTGTTGGCACATCTTCATTGCCAGCACAGCCGACGCCTGTTCGGGGGTGTGGAGGGGTCGAGGGAGTGCAAATTTCTTAGCCCAGAGCGTGCTGACGGAAGGACTACAGTCCAAAGTGCATTAGCAAAGAGGTTTGGGGGAAGGAGAAGAGTGATGCAAGTGATTGATGTGCTGGGCCTGCAGCTCCATGCCCTCAATGTTGGGGTTTTTTAAAAATTTTCATAAAATTGGTTGTTGATTTATTGGTAAGCCTTGTTGGTATGTTTGGTATAGTCACTTTTAAAGTCTCAGTTTGTTCATGTGCCATTCCAGGAAAATTCAGTTCCTCGGACACAGGTAGAGGTGTAATAAAGCTATTGCCAAGCAGAGAGTGCTGAAATTTCTGTGTGTGAAAAGGGTTATAGAGTGGAGAGACCCAGGGAGATCCTGTTTTATTCAGCAAGTGCGGTTGAGCAGTTGTTTTTCCTTCTTGAACGCCGTGTTCTTCAGGATTACATTGGGTTTTAGCTTTTCCCTTGTTTTGTTTAACTTGGATACAAGACTGGAGGGGACAATTTGTGTGATGACACATCTTCATGTTCCCAAGCCCATAGGCTGAATAGATGAAAACATGTCTCTTCAGCCAGGTGTTTTAGGAAAATGTAAGCGGGTAATGAATGTTTGTAATGATAGCACTGTGGCAATTGGTTGGTTCTAGAAAGGGATGAACTTTTCTTCCTTTCTTAAGCATACTGTGGGCATGAGTTTTGCACCTTTTTGGAGTATGTGTTCTCAACTGGTGCTGCAGAGGATTGAAAGCCTGAGAAACTGGTTAAACTCTTACAGTCAAATACAGGTAGAATTGAAAACTACGTATTTTGGCAGCAGAGCAGACTCTATCTCTGACTTGCACCTTCAGACCCTGCAGCAGTCACCCTTGCTTGGATCACTTCAAGATTATGATCCAAAATTATTTCTTATGATGACCTTATCTTAAATCTTTTAAGAGGTTGATGCTTACTTTAAATGCAGTTTAATTTGTGGTACGTAGGCTGTGTTTGCCCTCTTTGGGTTTGTGGTAGCTGTTTGTACTTCAGTGGCTTTGAGCAGACTTTGCTAAATGAGAATGTCATCAGGCAGGTGAGATGCTCCAACTAGGAACTGGTGTCAGGGAGATGTAGCAGTTAGAAATACTTAGTGCAGCCAGCAGAGTTGAGGACTTTTTCTGTGCTAAGTCCTTCAGTGTGAATTTGTCTTTCCCAATCACCAGAGTAGCAGAGATAATAAACCCAGGTAAACATTGCTTTTCATTCTTCTTGGACTTTGTGAGAAAGCATTTTGTCCACTGAGTGATTAAGCAACTTTGTCTCGAGCAACACTTAATAAACTGCTTTTTCCCACTTTGGACAGAACACTGTGCCTGAGTAGTGTAAGGACAAAATTTCAAAACAGTCTTAAAATATGTAGAGTGAGAGAGCCTGTATGATCTGGTATGCCTTTCTGAGCTGGATGTGTAATCCAGCAAAGACTTTAACGTTGGTAAGTGACTTCCTTATGCGGACAGGTTGGAAGTGTGAATGGGAGAACTGTTTGTTAACTGGGTATGGTGAGGCACATCTCCTTTAGGGGTGTCACCAGTATGTGCTGGAGCCCCAGTAACATCCAGCAGTCAGATCCCTTGCTTCTTGAAGTAGATTGATAACTATGAGGGATATTAAACTGCTTGGCACAGGATCCCTTGCATGCGCTGTGATAGACTCTGCATGAAACCTGGGCATATCTGTCAGTTAGATTTCTGATGGGTGCATAATAATGAGTCATTTGAGTGAAAGATTGCTTAGAGAAAAGTATCAGTAGCTGCATCAGACTGAAGTGAAAGAAATCAAGGAATTGCCAGCAGTCCTGTAAGCTTTTGGCTTCTGTATAGCTGCAGGCAAAAAAAAAGCTAAACTGAGTGTTGTGCTGGGTTAATCCTCTGTTGGGGCATGTCTCAGGGAACATGCCAGGCACTCTGTGCCAGTCAGGTGAGGTAGCATAGGAGCCTTGTTAACCTGCTGTTGTCAATGCTCCCAAGCCTTTGTACTCCATGTTACAAGACAGAAAGGATTTCTTATTTATTTATCTTGAGTAATATGTCAATGCCAGTCTGTTCAGTAGAATGGCATTGCACTGTATAAACAGTTGGCATGTCCCTTTCTAGAGGTGGTTGTATTTCACTGGTGACACAATAGATGCCAAGTGTACATCTGGGAAGGCTTTCAGAGATTTAACAGAACGTTTGTTATGTACTAAGATGAAATTTTATCTACCTAGGGAATATCAGGCAAAAAAGTTAAATATATGGAAATTAATCAAGGCTTCAGTTATAGTTTCTGAATTGAATTAGTGATTACAGGTTTCTGCTAATAATTTACTTTCTGCAAGAGTTGAGCAACTACATCTTGTTCCAGGACAACTAATTATCAGGTAATGTCAGACTGTTATGGCTCAGTTCTTCAGCAGAATGACACTTTCTGTCATAAGTGCTATTGCATTTTTCTGTGTGTACCAAAAATGCTCCTGACAGAATTGAAATAGGCTGTGGATATGTAAAGTATGTACTTCCAGCCATTCAGCTTCAGAGGAGGGCTTGATATAATTTTATTCTGAATAAATCTCTTACAGTTTGATAAAAACGACGTTTTTTGATCATAAAAGGTGCATAAATGTCTTATTTGAAATATCTTATTGCAGTGTAAAATTGAATTTCATATTGATTGCTTTGAAATGGATGTTATTAATAGATCAGAGATTTGAAGTAATTCATACAACTAGCATTTATCATAGAAGTATTATTTTCTCATACAGCTCCTTCCTAAGTTAGTGTTTACAGAGAAGTATTGCATTTCCTTGTGAAATTACCTAGTTCTCAAATAAGTGAGGCATTATGTCTCTGTACCTCTGTGTCCTATGTATTTTTTTTGAATTGCATCTTATTGTTCACTTGGTAAGTGACCATGGGTCCATAAGTGATTGTTGGGAGGAGGGAAATCTTGCTGTGTGTTCAAGGCTCTTGTGCTGTGGAGGATTGCTGGGGCTGGGGTTTCTGTTCAATTCTCAGGTGACATTGGACTACAGAATACACATTTCTGATCATGTTTATGCTGTATTTGCAAACTGTATGAAGTCTCATAGTGAGTTGTTTCCTTAATGCCTCTGAAAAGTTATAAAATATCCACAATCCAACAATGACTTCATTCTCATACTGAGGTGTTGGTTGTTGAATGCAACCTTTAATACTGAAATTCTCACTTGGGAAGGCTACTTTAATTTCACTGTTCATAGAAATAAACTGACGTTTGTCATGGAAAATTAAAATATAAAATGTGATGTCTTTTTGTCTGAAAGGCTTGGAATATAGTCTGTGCTCCTGCCAGCTGTGTTACCCAATGCTTTCACTTAAGAATTTGAACTTGGGTTCTAACATAATACTAAAAAGGTGTTTGTTGTTTTAACCATTAGCTGTAAAAGTATAAAGTTTATAAACTTTTAATTAAGGAAACAGGGTGCTAAAAATAAAGACACAAACAAGGAGGGTATGATAAGGCTGCCCAGCACTGTGTATAAAAGGAAAATACATTTCTGGTGCTCTGTGGGTGTCGTTCCATCCTCACCCCATAGCGTGGCTGTAGGAATGGAGCTAACCCCCAGTATTTGCAGATTATGGGCTGCAACTTGAGTAGCACAGTGAGAGTTATGCATGTTTGCTTTTATATTGCACAATAACAGCTGACTTTGGATTTCTCATAACTTATGAGTGTAGTTTTCTGAAAAAACAGCTACTTAAGACAAACCAGTTGGGAACTGGTGGCAAATTAAATTACCATTAATTGAGTTGTGAACCATTGTTGCTCCTGAGAGGTGCGCTGTAAAACTGAGGAGTGTGATCCTGTGCTACTGAAAGCAATGGTAGCTTTTCTGTCAGTTTAAATAGGTGTGGGGTTTGGCTTAGAGCCACTTGAGTTAGGCTAAGTGGGCCTGTGGCATGGTTAGAAATGTTTTCCTTAATCCTTATGGTGTTAAAGTAGGATTAAAAATAATAGAAATTCTCTGAAGAGTTAAGCTGAACTCCTCAACATGCTTATATGTTTGGTTTGAATTGTTGGGTAAGATGAGTTTAATTTTAAAATTAATATTCAGTTAGGAATTCTAGCATGTGTATTTCTGGGTTTTGTCATTACTTTTGTCCTTAGCTGTAAGGAAGTTACAAAATTCACAAGTTATACCACAGCAATTTTCTAATGTTAGTTTGCATTAACACATAGGAGACAATATTATCACTATACAAGCAGCTGTAAATTTGGAGCAGTAATTATGCAATTTTGATTCTTGATTTTAAACAGAAAGTCCAAGAATAGAGAGTCACATGTTCAGACCTGAAAAATACTTATTTCAGGATTACAGTCTTTTTACTCTCATAAAAAATATCTGGAGTAGTTAAAATTGTTAGTCAAGACTTAAGTCAAAATATTCTTTCATATATAATCACCTGCTGCCTTTGCATGCTCATTACGAGATGTAATTCCAGAGCATCACTTAGAGAGTTGAATTAGTAAGAACGGAAAAGATACACTAAATTGTTTATTTGTTTTGTAGTAATATCATTAACTTTTTACTTTTACTACTGGTATATTTCTAACTCTTGAGCAAAGTAAATCTCTTTCTTCAAGCATAATTTACATCTTCTAGCTCAATGTGGTATGGTTTTTGACTGTCACACTTATTTCCATGCATCTGGCAAATTTCTGGAGTGAAGACTCTGGAGTCTCATGAGACCAAACCTCATGCATTTGTAATATTCTCCAGCATGGCCTTTTTTTGGTAAAGAGGTAGAAATATTTTGACAGGTATTAAAAAGGGGCACCGTCTTCATCCTAAACACAGCCTCTTAAGTTTTTCAGTAGTGTGTGCAGAAAGTGATTTTGCCTCCTCTTGACTGCATCTACTTTTTTTCTCCTGCTTTTCCTGGGCAAATAGATGTCATGAAGTTGAACCCAAGGGTCACAGTAATGAAAATGTGAATCTGGGTGCTGTTTGTTCAGTGTCGGACAGTTTGACTTTTCAGTTTGGTGAAAAGTTCCCAATCCTTTTTTTTTTTTTTTTTACTGAAAAAATCCCTGTATTTAGCACCTTACAAAGGTCTGATGAGAAATCATTCAAGGCTGTAAACCAAGAAATGGAGATTCTCTAGTTGTTATTCTACTGTGTGCATGCTGAGAAGCCTTTCTGACTGCCTCATTGCAAGTGCACTTAAACCAAATTCTCAGTGTGCTAAATACCTTCTTTTGTTTCAGACAAAATCCAGAAACTACCTTTGAGGTGTATGCAGAAGTGACCCACTCAGGAATCAGTTGCATTGGGAAAGGTACTGTTTGCACTGTTTCTACCTATTTATTGGCTAAAACTGTTCTTAAGAACCATGGATTGTGAGATAATGAAATGTATTTAACATTATGCTGTTCTACCTTCTAAAAATATCTTAATTACTGGTTCTATGGAATCTTTTACAATTAGGACTAAAAATTAGAAATTTATGGTTCTGTACCTGATTGTGAACAATTTTCAGGTTTCTTTGACTGTTTTGTCTCTTTTTGTCTTTTAAAATAAAAATAACTCTTTTCTTGATTAGGTTGAAAAAGTAAGTGCTTTTTCAGATTGGTGTTTGCTGCTCATGTAAAAAAGGGTAATTTTAAACAAAGAAAAATTCTTAAAACATCTTGTTTGGAATTTGTTTTTACTTCTTCCTCTTTCTTACTTGTCTACAGAAGTATTTTTATCTGCTGCCAGAATTCTCGCTTGCTTTAATAAATGAATTTATCTGGAAATTAGGCATGGATGCAGCTTATGATTTGGTTAACTGTTTTTACCATTGTTATCAAGTCATAATTACACAGGTATTTTTCTGTAATATTATTTTTGAATAATATAGAGAAGTCCCGTAACTGCTGAAACCAACATGTAAGTACATTTGGGAATTTTTGATTGCACTTTTATCTCACCTGAGGAACTTGATCAAATAAGCAGGAAAAGCCAAGGTTGAAATTCATAATGCCAAAATTTAGTTCAAGGTACAGGGTTCAGTCTCTAGAATGATATGAAAAGGAAGTTAATCAGAATTAAATAATTATGATTAGTCAGCATGTACTGAAGTAGTATTTCCTTTGTCTTTTATTAAACAATCACGTGTGTGTGATAGATATGGTGTAATGAACCAGTAGAAAGGATTTTTCTATTTTATTGACTGGAAAGCCACTTACCTCCTTTTATATCTGTATTTGTTACTGTCTGTGAAAGTCAAATAGCTGCACCTCCTTCCTTGCCTGCCAAAGCCTCCATAGGAGTTGTAGCTGGAATACAGTTTTGGCTTGTCCTACTGCTCTGTGCCATCACAACTATTTGATGTAACTGCAGGAGCCCTTTTAATAACTGGTCTTTGTTTCTGCACATCTGACCTGGATTCTAGTGCCAGAAAATCTGAACAAATTTGACCATAAACATTACATTGTACAGTACTAGTGTCTGGGTATAATCTTCTCTTTGAAGTTTGTTTGCATCCCCCTGGAGGGATTAATTCCCTGCTGTGGGAAGGTGGGTTAAAAAGCACGGAAACTACTTTACAGGTTTTTAATTGGAGAATTTAGTATACATTTTGTTCTATAAACCAACTGATTCTGTAGGAGTTTCACTTAGTTGTGTTTTTAGGTTTGTTGTATGCACTTGTAGGTGCAAAATCTTCCAAAATTCTTTTTAGGGAGTAAAAAAATAATTTTAATAATTGTTTTTAGTAGCCATATATATTTTGAAGTTGCTCTCTCTGAAGAATATTTTAAGAGATTTTTCCCAACCGAATTTTTTATACTTAAGCAGTATTCTTTATTCTCAGGAGCCTTAGATCTGTGTATACCCAAATATTTTGTCCTTCTGTTCTGAATGAAGGTTGTCTTGTTCTCTGCAGTGTCAGCTGCATACTGTATCCCAGGCAAATCACCATTCCAGAAATACACACCTAGAAACCTCCATGTAGTCTGTGTCACTTTTTGGCTGTCTGTTCCATGCCAAAACCCTAGCAATATAGATTAACTTCTCTTTTTTTGTATCGGGGAATGTATGTTACATGGCAAGGAGCAGCTACTGTTGAGAAAAGTAAAATGCACAAAAGTTGAGTAAGAAGCAAATTGTCAGGCAGGATTGAAACTATTTCTCCCTGTTTAATTGGTCCTAAAATTAACTAAGGCAGCTGTTTTTGAAGTTTGTGTCTAGTATAATAGTGCTTAATTCTGGTACCAGTCTTCTGACTTGGTCTTGAGGAGAAAGAATTGCTCCAAAGCTGTAACTGTCCTAGTGTAGGGGATTGTCTGGCTTGTGGGATGGTAAAACTTGCCTCCATTTTGTTATCCAAAAATTAGTGTAGCTGTCGTGCATTAACCCCAGCTGGCAGCTCAGCCCCATGCAGCCTCCCGCTCCCCCAGCCATGGTGGGATGGGAGAGCAAATTGGAAGAGGAAAAGTGAGAAAGTAGCAAAGGGTGTTTCCATGTGACTGTGAAGTATCAACTGGAATTTTCAGCTTTAATGTATTTCGAAGTTCACAGTCAACTGCAGAAGAAAAAAATCTGTTCTGGATTCCACAAAAGCTGCCAATAAACCAGACCAAGTTCAATGGAGAGCTGCAAAGGTGGTGAGCGAGCTGAAGCCCTTCAGTGTGAGGAGACAAGAGTGCTGGGCTGGTGCAGCCTGGAGGAGGCTCCAGGGAAGCTGAGCAGCAGCATTCCAAACCTGGGAGGTGTGTACCCATCGGGATGAAGTGTCCAGGCTCGCCACGTGATGTGTGGCAGGAGGACAAGGAGCAGTGACAGGCTGGATCAAGAGACATTCTAAGTGAATATGGGGAACCTGTTCACACGAGGAGTCATGTATTGCACCAGGTCACTCAAGAGATGTTGTGCATCTCCATCCTTGGAGGTTTTCAAGACCAAACTGCTTCAAAAACATGAAGAACCCAGTCTGACCTCACATCTGGCCTGTGTTTGAGCAGGAGTTTGGACTAGAGACCTCCCAAGGTTCCTTCCTGCCTCAGTTATCATGTGATCCTAAGATTTGATTCGTAGAAATATAAGCTTCAGGATCATTTGGGGAATATTCTGTACACTTAATAAGGTGGAAAGAGAAAAATGTCATTGAAACCAAAGAAGTTGAAAAAGCAAACATTGTTTTATTCCAGTCCAGGCAGAACTTTGCAAAACCACAGTGAAATGTGTGAACTGGAAATGATCACTGGATCAGCTTCCTGTGCTCTCACTGTCCTTTCCCCTCAGGATTGTTTAGAAATAATAATCATCTGTGCTCAGCATTGTATATTTTTGGTACATGAAATCTTTGGTAGATTATACAATTCCAGCATTCAGTTGTATTTAAAGGTGTTTTTTTGTGCTGTTCTTTGTTGAATTCACAGGTCTTACTCGGAAATTTACAGATTTTTCCTACTTAAGTAAATGTGATGTCCTTTTTTTTTTTTTTTGAGAACTGTGAAGCAGGATAGCCTCAGCTCTGACTGGCCACATGAAGATCAGTATTTCTTATTAAAATATATATTTCCTTAGGAGAAAACAACACCAAATCATTTGTTTGCCTAATGATTGGTGTTTCAATGGAAGTTGGTAATTCCCCTTTCTGAGAGGACATGTATTCGTCCTGTTCTTTCTTTTATTACCAATGTTCCTATTAAAGCTTTTCTTGGTGTCCTTGGCCAGATTTACTTCTGGCAGGGCTTTAGCTTTCCTAACCTGATGCCTGGCTGTTCAGGCAGTTCCTCTGCATTCCTTCCAGGCCATGTTTCCCTGCTTCCAGCCTCTGGAAGCTGCCTGTTTTTGTTTAGTTTGTCCAGGAGTGCCTTGTTCATCCTTAGAGGCCTCCTCTCCCCTGATTTCCTCTTTGTAGGGATGCTTTGCTCCGGAGCCTGGAGCCTCCTCACCAAAAGTGAGAAGCTGCAAACTAGAACAGAGCTTGTGTTTTTACAGTGACAGTACATGGAATTTGTCTAGTGAGGAATCTGTGTTGTGTGTGTCAGGTATAAGTATGTCAAGCATAGGAACTTTGCAATTCTAATGCTTCTCACCATCTCCCACACATTTACTTTCAGGAAAAGAGGGGAAAATAGCCATGGTTTTATTGTAAAAATGAAATATTTTAGGGAAAGTATTGGCTTAAAGTAAAGCTAATATTTTTTGTGACTCTGGTGCATGATCTTCTCTCATGCATTGGAACATGATGTGGATAATTAAAAGCTTTTCATGCAATACAGCAATTTTACTGGATTTCTTTCCTGATTTTTAATCTCTGTATAAAGGAAGGAAAAAAGCATTTTATAAGATTGTGATTTTTGTATTTGTTGTGGCATTTCATAATACTGAAATTTCACAGAAGCTGAGCAAAGGGTGAAGCTGAGCAAACTTTTATTGTTTCTTTTACAGAAGATAACTGCTGAAGCTCACTTAAGCACTCCTAGATATCCAGTTCTATGCTATTGACACATTGTAGAGAAGTGCATTGCAACTGTTTCCTATGTTGTTAATCTCAGCCGGAAGATTGTTTTGTGCAGGTTTTTTGAGACGCAGAAGTAGAAAGGATCTCCTAGCAAATTTAGTTTAAATACCTTTATAAAGAAAGTGAAAGCTTACTACTTGTGAAATTTTTCTTTTAACTTTCAAAGCACTTTATGATCTTAAAACTGCTGCAGATCATTCATCAAAAATAGGATGTGACAAATTTAAGGCTGTTGCTGGACTTCAGCCAAAGATTCTCTCTTGTTAGAAAGGGCTGTGAGAATTGTAGTCTGACTGTCAAACTGTTCATATAGCAAAAGAGAATTTGTTAGTCTAAAGTAACCGATCAAAATAGTCTCTGAAGTAAGAGCATTTGAAAGTAAATGCTCACAAGAGTAAAACACCCCCTACACCCCTGTCTGGGAGGACGTACCATGCTTTTGTGTGGGGTTTTTGTGTTCTTGCCAAAGCAGACATTATAAAAGTATGTCAAATCTGTAGCTTTACCATGTAGTGTGCCAAAAGGCCTTTCTCTCCAAGGACCTCATCTTTCATCTTTTTGTGAGTGTAGCATAAATTCTTGCTGTGTGTTCAAGGAAAAAGCTGAAATGGTTTAGTACAGCTAAAGGATTTCTTTCTGAGTGTTTTTTTTAAAAAACCATGGTAAGTTAGAAGCCTAAACGTGACCGCATGGACAAAGTGTAGGTATGTTAGAGTTTAACAAATGTTCACTGGATTAGGAAAGGAAATGTAGTTTATGCTACTTCTTTTATGACAGAATTTAAAAGGTCTTGCTGTAAGACTCTCCATGTGCTTCTTTCTTTTCTAGAAAACATACCGCTAAGTTGAAAAGGGAGATGAATCTTAGAAGGAAACTATTAACTCTGAGGTAGTTTATCATTGTTTGAGTGAAAGGATGAAATTTGCATTTGAATTGGCTCCTAGAGTAGCATGTACTACTAATCTTGTTCCTACTAGAAGCTTGTGAGTAGTTTAAGTACTTCCTTCTTTACTTTTCATGTTCTAGCCTTGGGTTGTAATAGCTCTTTCTCTCCCTCCCCCCCTCCCCAGTAGATCACAAATGTATAACTTAAACTAATCGAAGTCCTTAACTCTACTGGGAGAAGTCACGATGTACTTGGGCCTTAAAATTATTCTACAGTTGTCACTGTGCTTTCTGTGGTAGGACTTTCACAGGTAGAGAGAAGTAGCAGCTTTCTATCTCTGTCAGACACACTGCTGCTCCCTGCCATTATATTTTGTTATAGATTATAATGTTACATAGCAGAGCAGTGCCTCCTAAACTGATGAAGGATTTTCTTGAGCATAAGCGAAGTTACTGGACTAGGATTAAGTTAAGAGTTGGTCATTCAAAGGTTTGTAAACCTTGCCCATGCACCTCTCAGAGCAGCCTTTATTTTTTTAAGATGAAAGCATTTTGTTGGTTCAAATATGCCCATTATGTATTGAGAAATAAATAAAATCTTGAAGGTTTAGTAATGTCAAGGGAAGTGCAGAATTCAGGTCTTTTTCGATTAAATAAGGGCTTTCTCTTGAAGGGGCTGGAATTCCATATCAGGAGTTTTCCTATCCCATCTTTGCAGGGTTGTGTTGCTGCACCAAACTTCCTAAAGCAGGATTGGAAAAGTAACCAAAGCTAGTAGGTAGGTGGTATTTGGGAATTCTAATTCTCCTAAGCTGCTGCTTTGTTTTTCTGTTTCCATTTGATTGCTTTGCTTCTAAGTACAAACAAGGTGGAAGATTTTAACAAAGAGCTTGCTGGGACTGCAGTGTCAGGGTAAGTCAATAGCACAGTTTGAGCTGTGTTTTGTGAAGACAGTTTACAGTTTGGTTTTTACAGTATAAATGAAATACAGAACTCAATTTGAAGAGAAACTCACCCTATAAAAAAATACTAGAATCTGTCATTTTGCAAGTCATCATACATTTTATAGAACACATTTTAGGTATATTCTTATATGATTGATAGTACTAGATTTAATAAACCCCCAAACCAGTAATACCAAATCTAACTGAGTGTTTCTCTGTGCTGTTTTGTGGGAAGAGAGCTCTTTGGCCTTTTTGCTTCATGCTTTAACTACTTCTGTCTGCAGTCTTTTCTATTTCACAAGTATTTACTAATCTGCAGTATATTGCTATGCTGGCACTGTTTAACTAGACAGAAAAATTCAGCACAGAAAGTCTCACTCACAAGACTTTAAACTCTTTTGTTGATTTATATTTTTTTAAAGGAGCTTGACATCTTCATCAAGTTCACAGTGGGCCTGCTTTGTTTGCTTTCTCTTGAATGCTTGATAAGATTTTTCTTCTATTGTTTTGTGCAGCAAGGACAGAACTTGCCATGGCTGAGGTGGTTTTTTTGTAAATCCACAATATGGTCATTGTCTGCTGCTGAATAATTGTGACTGCTTTTTGTACAACCAGAACTAAGGCTTTGGCTGTGAACAGATTCCTTCTTAGCGTGAAAAGAGACTAATCCATGTAAATACAGCCCCAAAATAAAGCTTTACAGAAAAAGGGAAAGGCTGCTAAGCAGGAGGGCAGAGGTCAGCAATTTAACCTTTAACCTAACAAATAAGAAGCATGAAAGTTCCCGAATTGGTTTACAAAGGCAAGCTCCTGTGATCTGTCAGTTTTTCTTTTCATGATAGAGTTGGGTGAGAAAACTGACTGACAGCTAGTGCCTTTTTAACTGCAGGTTGGAATTAACTGCTAAACTGAAACTTTCTTAGGGAGGGTTTTTCTAGGGATTCTAACAAATTATTTTCATTCACTAGCAATACTTTTCCTTGAATTTAGAGATGAATTTGAGTGGTTGTTCCTTTAAAAGAGTTCTTGAGAGACTCGAATTAGATTCCCAATATTACTGAAACATTGAAGATTTCAGCATTTGGAGCGTTTAAGAATTTGGTGTGGCACTTGTTGCAATTGACTCTCTCTTACTGTGCTGCTTTAAGAATAGAGCTGCCATGCCAGCAACTGCACAGAGATTGTACTTTGAGCAGAGTCCAAACGTTGATGTTAAAGGGGTATGTGGGTGTGACTTTATTTAAGGGAGTAGTTTAAACTTTAGTTCATTCTCAGTCATAAGCATTTCCAAGGGGGTTTGTTTTTTGGTTGTTCTCAATCACAACAGATAATCTTGTTAATGAGTGTTAACTTCTGCTCAAAGCTTAGTGCATCTGTAGTTAACCTGGATACAGACATAGCTATAAAGGACTTTCAATTCGAGTGTCATTCAGGTGAAAAAGAAACAAAGTAGTAATGACTTTAAAGGAGGCTCTCTGTAGATTTCAGAACTGGGACTTTGGGTAGTTCCTTTCCCTGGAGTTAGCATGGTCCCCTAAGTCCATCCACAGTTGGATGATGCATCCTATGAATGTTTTCAATGGAAACACTGGAATTTAGGGTCTGTGTGTGGGTTGGTAGCTGTAGCAGAGCACTACAGAGCTCTGCTAAACCACTTAGCAGAGCACTGCTTCAAGTGCAGCGCTCAGGCAGAGCAAGTTTGGGGCAGTAAATGATAAAGTAGATCTATTTGTATTGCTGGTTCTTTTTGTTATGGGGAGTTCCTTGCAAGAAGAGAATGTGAACTGGGATTCAAAGAGGCCTGTCAGAGTGCCCAAGGCATGGGCTGCCTGCCTTTGGTGTGGTATTTTTTGTCATGAACAAAAAGTGACATTGTTAGGTTTTCCTGTGGTTTTTGTTGGTTTCGTTTTGTGTTGATTTTTTCTGTTCATTTGTGATTTGGGTGTTAGATTTTTTATAAATGGAAAATGAGTTTACAAGAGATGATTTGAGGTTAGATTATTATCAAATAAGTGTAAAATTAATGCTAGACTATTGTTTTACTTCAGCAGTTGTCAAAACCCAAGATCAAGTCTAAACAAATCCTAAACTCCACCTTCTGTGCTACCAGAGTCAATTTGCATTTTGCTCCTTCGTGGGCTAGCAAGTTTTGGTAAACCATTTGTCAAAATTCCAGATGCTGACAGATTTTCAGCTCCTGGGAAGATTATTTTTATGTCTTTTTTTAAGATGGAAGCAGCTTTTTATATACATTTTAGTATTACTTATTTCATGGAAGAGTGAAATAGAAACAAAGGAAGTTGGGCTTCCATTTTGAGGATGATAACCTTGGGCAGAGGGATAGGAAGAGATGACTGATACTGATAATGTCTTGTCTAGAATTGGTTATAGTCTGGAGAGTTTTATCTGAACACTTTCCTGCCTGGAGTATCTACCATTAGAATTTGTACTGGGATTTCAAGCGGTGGTGAAGGGAATTAGACTCATGACTCCCATTGCATTCTACAGGTGTTAACTCAATCCCATATTTGGTTCCTTGGAAGAATCATTTACTTTGAAACAGTGTAGTTCAGAGTATAAATAGTGGTAGCATGACCTCTTCATGAATTGATTCTTACATTATTGCACTCCTTAAGTAAATGTCTCCAATTTCTATCTGTAAGATACTTTGGAGAGCCTTGAGGTCTTCTGATCCAGAGGTTCTAAAACCAGATTATCAGTCTGTGGAGAAACACCTATCAAAAATACTTAATGTAGACTCAAGCCAAGTGTGAAAATGTGAAGCCAGAATGGCTGATGGAGCACCACAGTCTGGGCAGAGGCAGAGGCAGGTTGCTGGTGTTTCCTGTTGGTAAGCTGTATATTTGATTTGGTGTTTTTGCAGTGCTGTGCTTGGTGTTTCTGTGAATCTGCACTGAGGGAGTGCAGACAGGCAGGGCAGGGTCCCAGGAGGGGAGGAGCAGCTCTGCTGGAGCAGAAGCTGGTGCATGCTGTAGGATGGGCTGTATGTCTGTAGGACAGAGCTGCTCTGTGGGCAAGGGCAGAGCAAATCCTAATAAAATGTGGCAGAGGAAAAGTAAAATGCAAAAAACCCCAAAACCAAACCCCAACCGCCAAAACTTTCCTTGAAATATGACATTTTCTTCTGGAGTTGTGCTTCACTTGCACTTAAAGCAGTTTCTGATTTTATCTGATACTTGTCTGTTGGTCATTGACTCAGTTTAATTTGAAGAGTTTATCAAATACATAGAAAAGATTCATGAGGGTAAATAACCCTTTCTTAAAGCTGTAACCTCTGTCCAGAAATGCATTAACATTATAATTTTTTTAATGTTGCCACAAAATAAAATATTGATGACATCTTACTCCATTTTTTCTAGAGGTGATCCTGGCACACAGAAAAGTGTTATAAATATGATTATTTTGCTTCATTGTGATTAAATTCCTTCTACACTAAAGATCAGATTATATTTGCCCTGTGTATTTGTTAAGGCCTGTTTGTGATGAATCATCATCTTATTTTGTAGACAGTAGTGGTAAAAATTGTTTTTAGTTTGTGTTTGGGAAAATTTACTTATAAATTAGTTGCTAGAAATATCTGCCACTACAGTATATCCCAGTGCATCAATATGGTGTAATTAACGATTCCTCTTTAAGGTATTTTCTGCTGGAAAGAATTAACATGTTAAAGCAGAAGTGTGCAGCTTTGTGTGTACTTGGCAGTGTTCATAAACAAGAATAGATGTAGTGAGTAAATGCAATTATTTAACTTGTTCAGTATTTTATTCCTTAATGAACCGTAGAGGTAAAGAGTAGTAAAATCTCACAATTTGCCATCTCTCTTGCACGGATGGCAAAAGTGTGTTTTGTTGCTCTTAGAAATACTACATGTGGCATCCAGTGATACAATAATTACAGCTTATCCTGTTGATGTATGTCTTGATTGCTTTGCTCTACCCCGGCCACGGGATTCTGTCCTTCACTAAATCATCTTGAAACAATTCTGTATCTAGACTAAATCCTTAGAATACAGTGGGTATCAATCACATGGACAATTAAAATTAAGTATTGACATGTTTTTAAAATAGTCATACATCTCAATTTTGTTTATCTCAAAGTTTCAAAAACCTAATGACCTCATTGCAGCTCGACTATAATTACCATGTTTAAACTTCTATGCATTTTTTAGTTTAAACAGCCTTTGTGTTTTTTTAAACCAAAAGAAAATTAATGAGAAGAGACAAAGAGACATCAAAGAGGTTTTCCCTCTGATTGCAGTGTTAGAAGTTTTGCCTGAAAATAGGTTACATTTCTTCTGTTTTCAGCTGAATCCTCATTAACTTTACATTTTAATGATGTCCAGAGCAAATTATACGATTATGGTAGATGCCTTAAAGGGAAGCTTAAAGGACACCTTTTTAATGTTTGTTTCTTTACTGGTGGCAGTATTTGCACCAGTATTATAAACAGCGTTAGACTGCTGAAAATAATTCCAAAACATATCAAAATTATATTCCAATTTTGCCATATATGTAGTATGAGTGTCTTAATTTAATATTTAACACAAATGAAGCATGTTATGGGGAGATCTTCGTCTTTGTAGACAAAAAATGTAAATCAGATCCTTTGAAAGAGTTTACAAATTACTTGTGCATCTTCTATTCAGTTTTATTTATAATGATCAAGTAAAATGGAGACAGATGATTTAACAAGGTCTCAGAATTGTTTTGTTTTCTTGAACCTTCCATGGAGACAATGATTGAAATGTTAATAAAGTGCTAGTTTGTATTTCCAATGACAAAAAGCATTATTGAGGGAACTTGGTGGAATTTAAATTTGTTCTGTTTAGAGGAACTCTAATAAAGGCAGTTCTATGTTCTAATGTACTTCTCTACCTAAAAATTAAGATTGCATAATTAACTTTATAGATGAAGAATTATGTTTTATCTAAATGCAGCAACAAAACCTCGTATTCAGTGCACCTTAAACAAGGTTACCTGGGAATGGCAATAGCTGGAATGGAATTTGGACAGTTCAAAATGAAATACATCATTTCTGACTGTAGCTCAATGAAAAGATATTGTGAAAAGTGGGGTCTTCTGTTTCCCTGTGCTGACACTTGGTATCTGTGCTTTGTGAATAGAACCTTTGATTTTGTTGTGCACTTCAATCAATAAATTTTTGGGAGCTGGGATTATGGCAAGGGGATGGGAAGAAGTAGGAGTGTGCTGAAGTACAGGTGCAAGGTAGGATTCAAACTGCAGCTGACACAGTGCAATGTTTCCATTTGTTTGAATTCTTCATCATTGATTACAGGCTACTGTGTCTTGATGGAAGCATTTGATATGCCTGTCATTAATAATCATTGAATAAAGCAGGAGGTGTTAGACAAAAAGAAAACTAAGCTTAGCCTTTTCATTTCAGTATGATTCTACATCTTCTATTTAATGTTAATTTTCTGTAGAAACTTTTCAGAAATCTTAATTGTCATGGTTGTCTGGGAGTTACGACAGACCCAAACCACACATCCAGCTTGGTGGACTTTCTGTGATATTTATTGTGTAAGAAAATGGATTTGAGTCTTTCAAAGGTTTGGCTCTCTGCAAGTGTGAAAACAGCTGTTGAAAGCCATGGTTTAAGTTCCTAGTTAATCTTAAGTCTTTTGGATTTGATGCCTGCTAATGTAACTTTAGTTTGGAGACGGTGTTGCTAAAGGAAATAAAGGTTGAGTGTGATTTCCTGCTTTTTCTCATCTTTATGTTATAATTATCAGAGAATTGTCAATTTTTGGTTGAGATGCAAAATAAAAATACTGATTAATAAACTCAGGAAGATACAGATTACAGACTTCTAACTGACAGAAAGATGTGCATGTTATTTTTATTTCCTTGGCAAGGAGGATTTTGATAGAATCATGTTAGCACTGAAAACATGGAATGTTCTTCCTGGTAACTTGTTCTCCAAGTATTTGCAGTGTGGCTGTTTCCAGCCAGTTATGTGTTAATGATAGTACAAGGCTGAAGCATTCCAATCATTCATATGCCTGTCCTCCCTTTCTCATAAGGGTTTCTTTGCTCAGGGTTTTTGCCTTATTCCTTTTGCTTTGTTGTGGTCAATTCAGTCAGTATAATAGCATAGACACTGGCTTTTTCCCCCCTTTTTTTTTCTTTAATAAAGAGTTATGTTAGAGATATACTATAACAGAGATAAGAGCTATTTATGTCCTAAGCTATTGATTTTTAATTAATGTTGCCTGGGCTCATACATGTTGGCAGAATTGCTAACAGCTTGTGGCATTTTTTAATTCACATCTTCTTTTTTAGTATTTTGACAGTGTCATTCATATCTCATGAAAAAGTACCTCGTCAGGTTAAATGTGTTAAAACACCGAGCAAAAAAAAAAGGAGAAAATGGAACATAGGGCTGCCTAGAAACCTTGATCCAATGCCAAAGTATTTAAACAATTTAGTGTTTTGGTTTTCTAGCTCCAAGCTGCTTCTCAAATCCCTTGCTAATTAATCCAGTTAATTCTTTGTAGACTAACTGTATGCAGGGCTTTTTCTTGGGCCTCTATCACTGAGAACCCTGTTTTGTTTGAAGCAAACCTAAGCTCGGTTATAAAGGTTGTAGTAACAACGTGAGTACTTGCAGATGTAAATACAGTGGTTTGAGCCTTTTTAAAAGGAGTTGTGTTTGTGTGGGTAAGTTCTAATTTAATCTTTCATGTTTAAAAATTAAACATATATACTTGTCTAAAAAGATGGAGAGAACTTCATCATTAGTTTGGTCACTTAAGAAAAGGCTGTGGAGCCTCTGTGGAACAATCATGGCATGGAACATTGATGTTGTGGTACTAGAGTTAGTGATTTATGTTTATTTTTCAATGAGTAAATTGTGATAAATATCATTAAATTCTGTTCTCAAAAAGGGTGTTTGGGCGTAGAGCTAATGAGAGTTTAGCAAAAAGAGGGTGTAATTTAGAAATGACACTAAATTGGTCATTGGTGCTTGAAATTCTTCCGATGAGAGTACGAGAGCAGTGTGAATTCAGACCTGGAAAAAGCAGCTGGGGAGCAGAGAGTTAGAATCCCAGTTAGACATGGAATGAGATAATGAGAACAGAACAGGTACTGCTCAAGGTGTGCTGGTGTGTGATAAGAGCCGCCCAGCTCTTGAGCTTCCTTCTGGTTTGTCAGATTTGTGAGAAGTGTTTCCCCCAGCATCCCACTCCCAGAGTCAATGGCAGCTGCACTTCAGCACAGCCTGGATCATCAGCCTGTGGAGAGAGTTTGTACAAGTGGATTCAAGTTACAGTTTTAGATTACCTTTGGAATTGGTAGTGAAGGAAAAAGATTGTTTTCAGCAAATCTGCTGCAAAGGGTGACCAGATTGAAACAAATCTTCAAAGCTTTGAAAAGGGCTGAAAGTTTAGTTGGGAGTTTGTGGTTTCTTAAAGCTGGGCCAGGGAAAGAGAAAGGAAATTAGTGAAATTGCTGGGTTTATATACGCCTGATTTCCAGGGCTGTGACGTGATTGTGAAATGCTGTTCCTGCTCAGAACTGGACTGCTCCACTCTCTCAGGAGCTTTTTGATAGCTGGATGTATGCTCTCATACATCTTGGAAGTATCAAGTGTCTGAAAACATTTTTTGTGGTTAAAAATCCTTTTGATACCCGTGCCTTTTCTACAGTAGCTGAAATGTTTTAAATTTTTTTAGCAAGATGATAGATTTCCTGTCTAGCTGCACTGAATATCAGCAAACTCCTCTTTATCTAAACCAAATTTTTCTTCAGGCCAACAGCACTGCTTTAAATGTGCTAAACTTACTTTCACAGAGACCTTCCTTTGGTCTCAGCACTGCACACAGCACAGTGAGCTTTGCTAATGTAACTGAAAGCATTGCAGCCATGAACTAGGTCAGTCCTGCAAGTGTCGATACCTCCACGGCTCTGTTGTGCTGCCTGATGCTGTCCAGTTAATGAACTTTCCTCCAAAAGAGAGAAGTCATTCTGAACAGCCGAACATGAAGTGATTTTGTTTTTCTTTCATCTCACAGTCATTAGCTCCATGAGATGTATTTTTCCATGTTAGGACCTCCTTCCCCTCACCCCCACTAAGTTTTAAATGGTGTTCAAGAAGTTTAACTTCTGTCATGAACATTTCTGACTCCACGGAAATGTTTTGTTGGGATGCTTTGCCTGTTCTTACAAACTTTCCTCCCATTTAGTACTTTGCTTGAAGGCTTTCATGGGACCTCAGTGATGCTGCAGCCTTACGTGAGGGTCACTGTGACCAATCTCTGGTTTTTTGGGTTTTTTAACTTTATTCCAGCTTACCTGTTCTTACAGATTTTTACTGTTTACCATTTTGAAAGAATGGGCAGCACTAATAGCAGTGGTGAGTTGGTATGTTGCATAGCTCAAACTGAATCAAAAGGAGAGGCTGAGTACTGAAGGGTACAAGGCCAAGTTCTGAAGTGTCCCAATAAAATAATTAGTGCTCTCTCTTATGTATGATCTTTTAATATATGAACTTGCCATGCCTCAAAGCTCAAGAATGCGTTGGTGACCATGGAAACCCTTGGTCAGTTCTGTTTCTTAGCCCAGGTTTCTGGGGTTATCAGTGCAGTGAGGGTGAAGCTCTAAGTGTGGCTACACTAGAAAAGCTACAAGCAGAGCACCACTATGAAATCAGCTCCCCAGAAATGCTCGTGAGGTTTGGCTGTCCTTTGTTGGTAAGGACATGGATGAATCAGATTTATGGTATGGCAGATAAGCTGTATCCTACTGCACATGCCCAAAAGCATTTGTGGTGACATCTCCACTGCAGGGACCAGTGGAATGGAGAGCAAGGTTTTCAGCCTTTCATCTTTGATGGAGTTGTTTGTTGTGTTTCAGTGCCACACGGATCACTGAAGCATCCTGAACTAAGCAGAGGTGCACTAACAAAAGCCATCAAGCCCCAGCTGCTGGTGCAGCTCTGCTCTCTCTGAGCTGTGCAGTTGCTGTGCTGGAGGTTCTCCTCCCAGGGAATTTGTGCAGTTGGTGACAGAGCAGTGTCTGGGAGCAGTGCTGCTCCACTGCAGCAGCACACGGGCACTTGGAGCCTGGAAACAGTTGGAGACTATCAATATTGAGAGTATGAATGTGGGGTCAGTGTTTGAATTAGAAAGTTACATAGCTTGAGGCTTAGAAATCAGTATTCATTGTTGCATGTGTAACAAAGAAGGTTTCTCTCTCTAGTCCAGGCAATTATCCAGTTGCTGAAGAGAAGGGTTGTTGTTTTTCCTGTTTTAGTACAACAATTCAAGAACTTATGGTTGGCTACAACACTTCTGTTCCACATCCTTTCTCAGTCAGTTCAGGTTAAACCTGATGTGTGGCAATCCATACTGCAGTGAATGGATTTCTGCAGTGCTTTGCGTATGTCTCTGACAATATGTCCATCTGAAGTTATTGCGGTCGGTGAAGTTTGGAAAGAAATTTTTAAAAAATCAAACAATTTTAAAATGTTCTCTAAGACATAGGAAATATAGATTATTATCAAATTTAAATGGTCAAACTATCACTAAAGCTAAACCCAAAAATGACAAAAATAATACAGCTTGGAAAATGTTTATAAAACTCAAAGTATTTTCTGGTAGTGAAAAGCCTGTCAGTGTGTTGGAAAATACAGTTTGTTTTCATTAGCAATTCCTTTTTTTTTTTTAATGCAGTTGATTGATTGCCATGGCCACATTGTGGTTTTACACAAGTTCCTTTTAGTACACTATTGCTAAAAAGCAATATGAAATTGAAATGTTAATTCTGGTTTTCTTCAGAGCAAGAACCAAGTTAAAAGTTACTTGGTTGACACAAGAAAGTAGAAAATTTATCATATTACATAAAAATTTTTTGTAAAATTAATTGAATAAGGATTTTTTAAAATCAATGTGCTTAGTATGCTAATTAATACAATTGGGTATTAATTCAGTTGGCTATAAGCTCTAATTTTATCAAATATAACTTTTATTTTTGCTGCTGTACAAAGTGAGCTTAGAGAAATTGGTTGGGGGCATGTGCTTGGCCCTTCAGCAGAGGAAGTAATCTCAGGCCAGCAGATATCATTCAGAAGCCATCTGAAATACATGTTCTGTAAATATTAAAGAGGTGACTGTTTCTTGTAAAGCTGTCAAAGCTCTGGTTGCTTTGGTCTTAGCCTGAGAATTTGCACTCTGAGAATCTAAGTTAACAGATTTAGACAATTACTGCTTGTGTCTGGTATTGTTAAACTCTAGATGATGCACTAATTTGGATTAATTAATTTATCAGGATTAATTTTTGCTGCCTGTATGCTAGATGTGATAAAGGTCTTTTTAGATTTCTTTCTTTATTGCTTCTGAGACTTTTAGAAAAATCTTAGCTTGTAAATCCTGCTCTGCATGGTATTGGCCCTTCCAGACTGTCACATTTAAATCAGAGCCTGAAATATTAGTTAACTGATTCTTTCATATCCCCAGGACAAGGAGGGCTTGCCAGCTGCTGTGGAAGTGGGGAGACTGTCACCAGGCAACTCTGCTGTCTCAGAATATAAATACAAAGAGGCAGGAGAGAAACAAATTCAGTATTCATGGCCTGAGCACTTAAAACACATCTCTATTAAATTTATAGAGTGTCAAAAAGGTTATGAGAAAAAATACTCTGATCAAACACAAATAAATTAAAAAATTATTAAATCCCAAAAAAAGCATGCTTAAAGTAGGTGTTCCCATTCAACTTCTGCATTTAAACTTGTTTGTATAATTATTACAGTCAGCCTGTAAAATGTTTCAAAACACTTTGTATTTCATTTTGTAAGCCAGGCTCTGTGGATTTCTTGACCATTGCAGTACGATTTTACCTAATTATATTTTTTTGCAAGTTTTAGCTGCTGTATAATTTGCTGACCAAAATTACAGGGGAAAAAAGAATTTAAAATATAATCCATTCAAAATTTGCAGTTTGCAGGACTCCTGGAGTTTGGCTTGGATTTGCAGGAATACTACATTTCTGGGTTGGTTGAAGAACAGATGGTTATCAAGAGAAATATCCCCTTAAGTGCACAGTAAAGCAAACTCAAAAGATTCATCAAGCGTGCTTTAATGTGGGCTCGAGGTATCACCAAAGCCATTAACCAGTGCAGAGAAAAGATCTGAAGACCTCAAATGAAGGTGGGAGAAACATGTAACAAACAGGACTGGAAATAAGTACTTATTTTGTCTTCTGGTTTTGATCTCTGTTATTTTAGTTTTAGCTCTGTCCTGTGCATCCCCTTCTTATAATTCTAGCTTTAGTTCTGTCAGTATCAGCAGTTAAACATTAATCTGGACTAAAAGCTTCCTGTTCTTCTTTGTAGGGAAGTAATTCTGTTTGCTGATCACTGAAGACATCTTATGCTTTTTAATGTCTCCCTACTCTTAGCAGTTTCCAATGGTAGCAATAGACATTAATCTGTACTCTTACACAAATGGGTTTTGTAAAACCAATATCTTGGTATGGATGAAACAAAAGAACTTAAGGATTTAATAGAGAGATAATTCCCCAATTGTATTTCATATTTTGAACACACTGCTTGCACCACAACTGTTTCCCAACTTCCATTAAAAGAATTAGTAAAGTTTTGATTAAACCTGGCCCCATTCCATGTAAGAGTCCAAGGGAATAAATAATAGCAGTTAAGGTGGAACATGTTGCCTTATGAGAGGGTCTGACTAAATGCTCTGCAGGCGGTGAGCTGGGCACTTCTGCAGCGTGACATGACACCCAGTAATTGATGAGGAAACTCTTCTGTTTGTGAAAGACAGTGAGTGTTTTCCCTGTCTTCTTATCCAAGAAGTGAGCGTTGTTTTTGTTTATGTAACAGGATTGTGAAGTGAACCAAGACCCCTTTAGATGGAAAGTTGGTTTGTCTGCTAGAAACAGTGAAAGTCGCATATTGAACGTTTACTTTGACAGGCTTATGGAGCTGCTGCTGGTCTCGTGCCTGCACTGGAAACCTGGGGTGGGGGCACCAGAAACCTGGGGTGAGGGCACCAGAAACTTGGTGTGAGTGGATCGGAAAGCCTGGTGTGAGGGCACCAGAAAGGTGGTGTGAGGGCACCAGAATGCCTGGTGTGCACCCCACAAGTATGGACATAACTGTGACAACCTGCACCAGTTCTTATGTTGTTAGAGCTGTTACCTCTCTACATCTCTTCATTCTGGAGAGCTGTATATTACCTTAAGTAAAAATCTGCAAGGTAATCTGTAATTTAACCTGCTTTTTTTTGGAAGGTTATTTTAAAAAACACATAAGATGTTGCTGAACACTGCCAAGGAAAGTTTTGTTCCTCACTGCTCCTCTGGCTCTTGATGTGTTAATAATATAGAAATAATTATGGAAATCATAGTAATTTGCTTAATCTGTTCTGGTTTTCTCCGTTCTTTCCTGTTTCCTATGATGTGTATTTTATACTGCCTTTGCTCTCAAACTTTCCTGCTTTCACATCACTACTGAAGTCTGAATAGCATTTTGTGTCTGAGTTACAAACCTTATATTATGTTTCTAGATTAAAGTGTTGTGAAAAGCATTTTTATGTTACCAGTGAGGTATTTGGCACTTGCAGGGCAGACTTCCCAATGTTCTGTTTAAGAGAGAGAGAGAAACTTCAGAGTCTCTTTTTTGTGATGTGACTGCCCATGGCCTCTTGCACAGCAGCTGATGCACCAGTCCTGGCTGGTTCTCTCACTGCAGGGCCCATGTCCGCTGAGTCAGGCCCAGCCTGGCACAGGGACACAGCCTGGGTCCTGGGGGTGGGATGCTTGTTTGCACTGTCATCTGGAAGGTGAAGAGGTTGATTACAAACTCCTGTGGCTGTGTGTTTGAGCGTGGAGCCTGCTGCGGGTACTCGCAGTGCTCAGCCATGCCTTGGGGTGACCTCAGTCTCACACACTGCTGCTGGCAGTGGCCTTGTGAGATGGGGTGTAAGGCTTTCTTGTAGAATTTTTTTTCATCTTGATGGTTTTCTGACTTGCACACTTTTAGAATAAAGTACACTTTAAAAATAAAGGATTGAAGGCTTAAAGCTGCATATTAAATAAAAATGGAAATTTTTATTCCATATGTATTTTATGCCAGAACTTGTTCTGAGGTTTTGTGTCTGTCTTCTGGTGTGTGTGTAGGTTTTTTCTTTCCCACATTTTCTCCTCCCATCCCCACCTTTCTCCCTCCTCCCCTCCTGCTCTCTGAGATGGTATCTACAGGCTGAGCTGCAGCAGGTTAGGGGCAAGCAGGAGTGTTCGGCTGTGCTGAGTGCAGGACACCAAGGAGTTTGCAGAGGTTTGGAAAGAAGTTTGCATTGCTTTTTAGTTGTGCTGCATAAGGATGAGAATGTGTAGTGGGTATTGAAATTAAAAGTTACTTTGAATGGAATTCCAGTTCATTTTAGAGGGATTGCAGCTATAAGGACCTCGAAGAAGTGAATGAGGTAAATAATTAGTTAGGAGAAAAAAATGAAGTAAGTTTCACTATATTTTTCAATTTGGGATTGAAATTATTTTTTTGTAGCCAGTATGGATTAAATTTGCTGACTTTTATCAGAAGAAGCAAGTTTGTTTATATTGGGTTTGCATGGTTTACTCTGGGAAGCATTTTCTGATAATTTTTTGAAAACTTCCGTCTTCTTATAATTTCCATGAAATTCAAATACAGACCAGTTTGAGCTGTGCTGTTTGTAGAAGTAATTAGGCATGTGTCTTTTAAAAGCAAAACTCCTCACTTTATGACGTAAGAAAAGTTGTGATTAAAAGAGCAGCATAGTTACACTATTATGCCATTGTAGCATGTTCCCATCCTGTCATCTGGAAAATTAAATCAGGTTCCAGCATGGATTAACATCCAGACTTGTGTGGAGGGGAAGGTACTGTCTTAAATGCCATGAAATTGAACAATGGGATTATACAGTTCACAGCTAATTTCAATATTCTGCTGTACTTGGCTTTTTGTTAAACAAGATCTTGTATGGAGAGGCAGAGATAGCTTTTAGAACTTGGAAACATTCACATATTTAAGGAAATACTAAAATAATAGCTGGAATATGTTTGAGTAATGAATGCAGTGCTCTACGTAATGTGCACAGATCAGCCGTGGAATCTCCACTTTTTTTCCAGAGGGAAAATCGGGATGTGTTAGCCATGAGAACTGCACTCAGCCAGTGTGCAGTCTGTGCTCAGTGTTACCCTTTGGTGAGCCTGTAAATGCTGCAGTGGCCATGCAGGAAAGCCTGGCTCTCTGTCCCCAAGAACGAGCACTGGCTTTGCTCACCCCTTTCCGAAATAGCCCCCACGTTGTTCCACTGGGAAGTGATTCAGTCTGTTCCCTCAGAAGCACCTCTTAAAATAGTTGTAAGGGAAACTGCTGCAGAAATAGCCACAGAACCTATTTCATACCCGGTCCCACAGAACCCATTTCATAACCCTGGGACAGGCTGTCCCTAGAGAGTACCAAGGGCTGCTGGAGCTCCTGGACTTTGGCCAGCTGAGATTCTGTGGCAGCAGCTGCTTTGTATGGAGCTGTATCCTCTGGGAAGAGAGCTTCCAATGGTGCACATCAGGTTGGTAAGTGAGCCCACACTGGCTGTGCTGAAGTCACTCGTGGATCTTAGGAAAATGATACAACATGCCCTTGGTTAACAAGCTTTTTAAACCTGAGCGTAAGCATTAGGAATAAAATCGACTTTTTTCTTGGTACCAGCAGTTTAAGCTTGTGACATATGTGTATTTCTTTGCACTTCTGCCCCTGCAAAAAGGGGAGATTGCAGATGGGATGGTGTATTTTAGATTTATTTTGGAATGTTATTGCTTGTATTCTTTCTGCTTTACACTTGCAACTTAGAGTTTCCAGTGCTGTGTTTCAGCGTGTATTTATATTCATGGATGGCTGTTTTCCAGGAAAGTTTGTGAGCACTTGCTTTAGGCATAAACTGTGTGGATCTTGTCATCTTTGTGAGCCGAAACTACAAAACCAGTTGTAATGGAAGAGAAACAGGAGATACTAGGTTACCAACAACAGAAAAGTTCAGCATGTAGCACAACCTGAATTATTGTTTTGGGGTTTGGACAAGTTTAGTTTGAGAAGCATCTCCATAATTCCTGTGACTTTTTCCTTTTGGGGGTTAACCTGCACTGTGTTTGTTCCTGGTTTGCAAGGTCTGCTCCTGCTCTCTGCTGAGCTTTCAGAGCTCTCTGAAGTTATATGTGACTGCAAGGCTTCAGCTCAGTGCTTTGCTGTAGCTGGGCAAGAGGTTGGTTGGGATTCAGCCTGGCTCTTCCCTTGTTCTGATGTCAACGAATAGATTCCACTCTCCTGAACTTGAAAAAAGTACTTTACATGTGTTTACTTTGCATCATTTCACTCGAAAGCCTGTTAAGTACCTGGGATAACAGCGTTCCCTATGTTTTGAGTTGCAAAGGGCTTTTTTACTGTCTACAGCTACAATGGAACTGCATCTAACTGTTTGCATGCACTGTGCAAAACAAATCACTGTGAGTAAAAGTGTTTGAAATTCTCCAAGTTACTTTAGTTTTACAGGCAGAGTTGACAGTCAGTTCTGTTCATGTGTTTGCCAAATATTTCACACGAGTGCTAGAACAGTTTTCACTGCTACTTGTGGTGCTGATTCAAGCTGAGTCCTGGGTGCTGGCTTGGCCTGTATCTGTTTGACTGTTTTCTCTTGTTCAGAATATCATGTCTGTTGTGATTTTTGGGCAACTTGTGCTTATTCCTTCAGGGGAGAGCCTGGCTGTACTGAGTAGTATAATAGCAATGTTTGCTTTAGAGATATTTATATTTCATAAAGTTAGGTATCTTGAGGGCCACTATTGTATGTATTTATGGCAGTCCTCTTGGTGTAGTGAGAGTGGTCTGGCTTCCTGAAACTTCATGGCAGACCACGTAGAATTTAAATATACTTCTGTAGTGGATACATGTGTAGGTAAGTGTAGTTGAAAACACCTTTCAAATTCACACTGGGTTAGCAGTGAAGAATGGATGCAGTGATGAAAGCTATGAGATGTAGGTTTTTTCCCTGTGACTAGTGTAGTGTTTTCCAAATAAAGATAGTGAAAGTTTAGTAAATATCCCCAGGCCATTTAAAAGGTGAAGTGATGGAGCTGACTAATCTTAAATAGAAAGGACTTGCGCAAACATGGGGACCTGTGCCTGCCAGGCATACCATAGAGTGGTTTTCTTACCTGTGGTGTTCCAGTTTGTCTGGATCAGCTCTCCTGATGCTGTTGTGAGATGAGTCATCCCAAGTGGCCTGTGGACAAGCTGTGTCCCTGTGTCACACAGGCATGTGAGACACAGGGCAGTTCCCTCAGGGGGGACCATGGAGGCAGGAACAGGGATGTGTTTGCTCAGGGTGAGTTCAGCTGCCATGAGCTCTGGTGTCTCACCAAGCCCTGCACAGACCTCTGCCTCTGCACCAGGAGCTGAGATGGGGCTCTCAGGCTTCATTGAAATACCCTCCAGCAGGTTTGTATGGGCTGTCCTTCATGGCAGGGAGCTCCAGGAACACAGAAGGGCTTTCAAGATGCTAAGAAAACAGGAAAAATACACGTTTACACACACACACAATTACTTTGTATGACTAATCTGTTTGTTGGATTTTTCAAGAATGAGAATGTGGTTTGCCATCTATGGACGAATGTGTTTAGAGGAAACACACTTTGGATTTATGTCAAACTGAGTTCCTCTTTTCCCTAAGATAATGGTAAATGATAAAATGTTTTGTGAGGCAGTATGTGAATATATATTTATATTAAGTTTGAGAGCAATGGATCAATAGAAGGAGGGGGAAATGTCGGTTTCATGTTCAGACACCATTATAGATGTCTGCAGCAATACAAATTTGTTTGTTTCATTGATTTGGGGTTGGTTTTTTTTTTTTTGGTGAAATTCTGAAATCTTGCCCTCCATTAATGAATTTAGAAATTATTTAAAAATATGCATCTTAATAGTTTCTTTTAGCACTGATGCTGTACTTGCTGTGCTCCCTGGCTCTCTGTTTCTGATTTGCTGTGGTAACGTAGACGGGTGTGCTGATATGTGCATGTACAGTTTGATATATTGTGTGTGTATCACGGTGAAATGTTAAGACCAAGCATCTGATTGTCTGGAAAATGTAAAGCTGGAAAGTTTCTAAAGGCTGTTGGATTTCTCATGTGGACAGAGCACACCTTGAGAAGGGGTTTGCACCTGCTGGCAGCAGGGCCACCATGGCCCGACTCCTCATTCAGGGAACGCTGCTCTGGGGACTCCGGGCTGGCAGTGCTGAGAGACAGCAGGGGAGGTGCCCGTGCCACCCCTCACTCCTGAGCCAGGCGTGGCCCAGCCTGGGGCCGTGGCTGCAGCACCAAACCCAGCCTGGCAGCGAGGGGCCATGCTGCCACGATACTGTTCAATTGTTTGTGCATTGAACTTGATTTTGGACTCTTGCCTGATTGTTGTATGGTTTGGTGTTTGTAATTAAAAAATTATCTTTGTAGAATGGAATGTGGCCTTCTCCAATGTATTCCTTTGAAAATGGATGGCTTTGAAGAGATCTGTTTTAAATAGGTTGTCATATAAATAATTTCAATCGTGATATTCTGTTGTTTTATGAACATCTCTAATTAAATATAAGATAACTTCTCAGGGAATACTACCGTATTATTTATTCTGACAGCCAAAGGAGTAAGGACGTTGCATCAGTCCTGAATGCTTGCTACTCTGAAGTGTTTCACACTTGTTTTCCTGATTAGAAAGGTTCCAGAGCTGTGTTAATTGCCTCTTTCAAATTCTGGATAAATATTTTTGGGTTTTTAGGGAGCATACCTTAACATAAGTATAAAGTAATTTTGAGGGATTTGTAAACTGGTATCACTGAAAACTGTCTGTGGAGATAAATTAACATGGTGCCTGGAGGTGGCAAAACTGGCTGTCTGGTTTTAACCAAAATGAGGTGCATTGGGTAACCATATCCTGGTGATAAGCCCGGGTGGCAAATTGCAGCTGGAAAGATATAGCCCAAGTGCCAGCCTGAAGTTCAGTCCAGCACCAGGGCTTCTCTTAAAAAGTAATTTATATTTTTATATATATATATATCTATATATATATATATGTGTGTGTGTGTGTGTGTGTGTGTTTGTGTACACACACAGACACTTTTGGTTTCATGTGTTTTGTGTGTGTTTTATGTACAGTTTTTTTCTGTCTGGAGGAGGGTAAAGGGAGAGCCTTGAAAAGTCCTTCCCTGCTCTTATCAGCACAGCAGCCTCAGCTGCCCTCCTTGGATCCCCTGCCAGGGTTGCTATCATCTTCTGATCAAATATTAATGTGTGATTCTCTGCTTGCTCACTAATCCAAAGCCAATTAATATTATCTGTCAATTATTTACAGATCCTGAGGTGCGGAGGCAATTCCCAGAGGGCTACAGTGACCAGGTTTGGAATGCGTAATTAATTTTTTACATGACAAAATTTATTTCAGGGTTGTTCAACATATTATTGCTGCTCTTTTTACTGAAAGAGATAAATGCATTCTTAGAAAGAAAAAGAAGCTGTAATTAGAAGCAGAAGGATAAAAACATTTTTACACATAAAGCAGAAAACGGAAGAATTTGGATCTCATAAGATTGGTTTATAGTCTCATTTTTACAAGCGAACATGAGAG